>NC_081375.1:6502749-6652749 GCF_030684315.1 Stegostoma tigrinum | reverse complement strand
TGGCATGAGATTTATAACTGATTAGGTTCAGTGTCAGGGAGAGAGGCTGGCCGTGGGGAATGGCATGGAGTCTGTAGATGGCATTGAGGGTAATGGTTTCAGACCTGTCGATGATTGTTAGAGGAGATTCCTGCTAACTGGAACTAACTATCTGACTAACAAGCCTTCATGGGAATGAATGTTCCTTTATAACCCTGGGATAGAGTGGGAGTCCCAACCCGACCCAGCTGAATCAGCAGGTTGGTTTATCTCGGGTTCACACTGCAGTTTGATAATGGACCCAGCATCTCATAATAATCAACTGTGAACAAAATAGAATACCTCTGGCAAAAGCATCGGAAAAACAGCCTAAATTTGGGAGCAGCCCCGAGCCACAGACAGAGCAGATGTGGGGAATGTTCCTGGCTTGATGCTGCATGCAGCTATAGTGAGAGTCGCATTGTGTATGTTAGGAATCCCGGGATCAGTAAGCACTTTCAAACACGAGCACAATCCACAGTAAGTTACAGCTGGCTCGCCCACCATGCGACAATATTGAGTCCTGTTCTATTTTTCTGCCCGTTTTAAATTGCTCGTGGACACAACCTCTATTGCCCAGATAGATCTAACTTCTCAGACAGTGTCAGTGTGACCTCAGCAAGGCCCATTGCTTTACATCGATACCTAGATACCAAAAATGGCAACACACACTCTGTAAACATTACAAGCTGTTGGCTATTTATAGATGACTTATCCATCAGAATACCCACTCTGCCAGCCTCACATTGCACATGACGCGTCTTCTCAAATTATCTTGGCTGCGCCATACACACCCCCACACCCCCCACCAGTGACTGCTTGTAGCTCTCTGCCATTTCTCAAGGGCATGTGGAAATTCTAATAGCTATTGGTTTTTATTGGCCTGCCAGAGGTTCTCACACACCACTGTGGGAGAAAAGAGTTTTAATCCCCTCCCGTACTGTGCATCCAAACCAAATGAGCCATCACCAGCTCATCGGCCAGGTAAGTATGAGGGAGGAACATAGGGGAGGGTGAGACTGAGGGGAGCTGGCAATATTCCTCCAGCTAGTATTAAACTCTCAGAGTGCCCCCTACAGATGGAGGCCATTCAGCCCCATTTTGCCTGTGAGCTGGCTCTTTGACAGAGCGAGGCTCCGTGATCTCCCCGACACCTCCGCAACATTGGCCTTTGCGAGCAGTTTCCGCAATTTCATTTTGAAAGTTATGATGTGGGCAGGGTCCTCCAGCCGTTGGGCTGCACAGTTTGCTCACAATTTCGAAAAAACAATATTGTTCGTGTTGTGTAAGATTCCTGGGCGAGTCGGCTTCGGTCTGTACCATCACCTTCCTGGCACTCGGTAAAGTTCCTTCTTAATTATCATAGAATCATAGCACCCCTACAGTGTGGGAATGGGCCATTCAGCCGATCGGCCCCTCCGAGGAGCATCCCACCCAGACCTGCCCTCTTACGCTGTAACCCTGAATTTTCACTGCTACCCACCGAACCTCCGCAGATTTGCATTTTGATCTTTAGCGAAAACATTCCAGAGAAATGCTGTCTTTGCCCAGTCTGGCCTGAATATATCAGCACACCCAATTCCCTCAGGGTCAAAATCCTGGAATTCCAGCCCTAAAGTCAATGGGGGTCAACCCAGGGCAGGAGGACTGCAGCAGATCGAGAAGGCCATGGGGGGGGACAACTAGGGACAGGCAACACAGGCTAGCCCCAGCCAGTAACACCCACATGCCATGAGTGATTAAAAATAGGTGTTCTAATCCGACCTGTTCTTTGAAAAGGCCCAGTGTATTATTCACCACATTTGTGAGAGCACATAAACACCAGCACAACACCTGCCCCGCAGCCTGAGACCTGGGTATACAGGATTCACTGCCCCAAACAGATCTACCCCAGCAGGCAGCTGGCCAGGCCTGAGCAGGGCATCACCCCTCCACAGGCCACACACATTACTGCACACAACCACCCTAGCAATGCAACAGTCTCATACACAGAGACACTCAGAGCAACGACTGACACACAGCTCTGTCAGTGCCATCCTGTAGGTGACACGATGTCACCATTCCCCTGCGCAGCGCTCACTCAGTCACCAAAAGAGAAACGTGAACATGTTCACACAATTGCAAAAGCAGCACTGAGAACTCTCACACCATCGGGGGGTCAGTGCCAAGGGAGAGGGCACGGTCAGAGGGTTAGTGCTGAGGGAACGGGCACTGTCGGAGGGTCAGTGCTGAGGGAATGGTCACTCTCGGAGGGTCAGTGCTGAGGGAGAGGGCACTGTTGGAGGGTCAGTACTGAGGGAGCACCACACTGTCTGAGGGTCAGTGCTGAAGGAGCGGGCACTGTCGGGGGGTCAGTGCTGAGGGAGAGGGCACTGCCAGAGGATCAGTACTGAGGAAGCACCACACTGTCTGAGGGTCAGTGCTGAGGGAGAGGGCACTGTTGGGGGGTCAGTACTGAGGGAGCACCACACTGTCTGAGGGTCAGGGCTGAGGGAGTGGGTACTGTCGGAGGGTCAGTGCTGAAGGAGCGGGCAATGTCGGGGGGTCAGTGCTGAGGGAGAGGGCACTGTCGGAGGGTCAGTGCTGAAGGAGCGGGCACTGTCATGGGGTCAGTGCTGAGGGAGAGGGCACTGTCAGAGGGCCAGTGCTGAGGGAGTGCCACACGGTCAGAGGGTCAGTGCTTGGGGAGAGGGCACTGTCAGAGGGTCAGTGCTGAGGGAGTGCCACACTGTCGGAGGGTCAGTGCTGAGGGAGAGTGCACTGTTGGAGGGTCAGTACTGAGGGAGAGGGCACTGTCGGAGGGTCAGTGCTTAGGGAGAGGGCACTGTCAGAGGGTCAGTGCTGAGGGAGTGCCACACTTTCAGAGGGTTAGTGCTGAGGGAGAGGGCACTGTTGGAAGGTCAGTACTGAGGGAGCACCACACTGTCTGAGGGTCAGGGCTGAGGGAGTGGGCACTGTTGGAGGGTCAGTGCTGAAGGAGCGGGCACTGTCGGGGGGTCAGTGCTGAGGGAGAGGGCACTGTCGGAGGGTCAGTGCTGAAGGAGCGCAGCACTGTCGGAGAGTCTGTGCTTCGGGAGAGGGCACTGTCAGAGGGTCAGTGCTGAGGGAGTGCCACACTGTCGGAGGGTCAGTGCTGAGGGAGTGGGCACTGTCGGAGGGTCAGTGCTTAGGGAGAGGGCACTGTCAGAGGGTCAGTGCTGAGGGAGTGCCACACTTTCAGAGGGTTAGTGCTGAGGGAGAGGGCACTGTTGGAAGGTCAGTACTGAGGGAGCACCACACTGTCTGAGGGTCAGGGCTGAGGGAGTGGGCACTGTTGGAGGGTCAGTGCTGAAGGAGCGGGCACTGTCGGGGGGTCAGTGCTGAGGGAGAGGGCACTGTCGGAGGGTCAGTGCTGAAGGAGCGCAGCACTGTCGGAGAGTCTGTGCTTCGGGAGAGGGCACTGTCAGAGGGTCAGTGCTGAGGGAGTGCCACACTGTCGGAGGGTCAGTGCTGAGGGAGTGGGCACTGTCGGAGGGTCAGTGCTGAGGGATTGGGCACTGTCAGAGGGTCAGTGCTGAGGGAGTGGGCACTGTCGGAGGGTCACTGCTGAGACAGTGGGCACTGTTGGAGGGTCAGTGCTGAGGGAGTGGGCACTGTTGGAGGGTCAGTGTTGAGGGAGCGCCGCACTGTCGGAGGGTCAGTGCTGAGGGAGAGTGCACTGTTGGAGGGTCAGTACTGAGGGAGTGGGCACTGTCGGAGGGTCAGTGCTGAGGCATTGGGCACTGTCGGAGCGTCAGCGTTGAGGGAGTGCCGCACTGTCGGAGGGTCAGTGCTGAGGGAGTGGGCACTGTCAGAGTGTCAGTGCTGAGGGAGTGGGCACTGTCGGAGGGTCAGTGCTGAGGGAGCGCTGCACTGTCGGAGGGTCAGTGCTGAGGGAGTGGGCACTGTCAGAGTGTCAGTGCTGAGGGAACGCCGCACTGTCTGAGGGTCAGTGCTGAGAGAGTGGGCACTGTCGGAGTGTCAGTGCTGAGGGAGTGGGCACTGTCGGAGGATCAGTGCTGAGGGAGTGCCGCACTGTCGGAGGGTCAGTGCTGAGGGAGAGGGCACTGTCGGAGGGTCAGTCCTGAGGGAGTGGGCACTGTCGGAGGGTCAGTGCTGAAGGAGAAGGGACTGTTGGGGGGTCAGTGCCGAGGGAGAGGGCACAGTTGGAGGGTCAGTACTGAGGGAGCGCCGCACTGTCTGAGGGTCAGTGCTGAGGGAGCGGGCACTGTCAGAGGGTCAGTCCTGAGGGAGTGGGCACTGTCGGAGGGTCAGTGCTGAAGGAGTGGGCACTGTCGGGGGGTCAGTGCCGAGGGAGAGGGCACTGTTGGAAGGTCAGTGCTTAGGGAGAGGGCACTGTCAGAGGGTCAGTGCTGAGGGAGTGCCACACCGTCTGAGGGTCAGGGCTGAGGGAGTGGGCACTGTTGGAGGGTCAGTGCTGAAGGAACGGGCACTGTCGGGGGGTCAGTGCTGAGGGAGAGGTCACTGTCGGAGGGTCAGTGCTGAGGGAGTGCCACACTGTGGGAGGGTCAGCACTGAGGGAGTGGGCGCTGTCGGAGGGTCAGTGCTGAGGGATTGGGCACTGTCAGAGGGTCAGTGCTGAGGGAGTGGGCACTGTCGGAGGGTCAGTGCTGAGGGAGCGCCGCACTGTTGGAGGGTCAGTGCTGAGGGAGTGGGCACTGTCTGAGGGTCACTGCTGAGGGAAGGGGCATCGTTGGAAGGTCAGTGCTTAGGGAGAGGGCACTGTCAGAGGATTAGTGCTGAGGGAGAGGGCACTGTTGGTGGGTCAGTACTGAGGGAGCACCACACTGTCTGAGGATCAGGGCTGAGGGAGTTGGCACTGTTGGAGGGTCAGTGCTGAAGGAGCGGGCACTGTTGGGGGGTCAGTGCTGAGGGAGAGTTCACTGTCGGAGGGTCAGTGCTGAGGGAGTGCCACACTGTCGGAGGGTCAGTGCCGAGGGAGAGGGCACTGTTGGAGGGTCAGTACTGAGGGAGCGCCGCACTGTCAGAGGGTCAGTGCTGAGGGAGTGCCACACTGTCGGAGGGTTAGTGCTGAGGGAGGGGGCACTGTTGGAGGGTCCAGTACTGAGGGAGCACCACACTGTCTGAGGGTCAGGGTTGAGGGAGTGGGCACTGTTGGAGGGTCAGTGCTGAAGGAGCGGGCACTGTCGGGGGGTCAGTGCTGAGGGAGAGGTCACTGTCGGAGGGTCAGTGCTGAGGGAGTGCCACACTGTGGGAGGGTCAGTGCTGAGGGAGTGGGCACTGTCGGAGGGTCAGTGCTGAGGGATTGGGCACTGTCAGAGGGTCAGTGCTGAGGGAGTGCCGCACTGTCGGAGGGTCAGTCCTGAGGGAGTGGGCACTGTCAGAGGGTCAGTGCTGAGGGAGTGGGCACTGTCGGAGGGTCAGTCCTGAGGGAGTGGGCACTGTCGGAGGGTCAGTGTTGAAGGAGCGCCGCACTGTCGGAGGGTCAGTGCTGAGGGAGTGGGCACTGTCAGAGTGTCAGTGCTGAGGGAGTGGGCACTGTTGGAGGGACAGTCCTGAGGGAGCGCCGCACAGTGGGAGGGTCAGTGCTGAGGGAGCGGGCACTGTTGGAGGGTCAGTCCTGAGGGAGTGCCGCACTGTCTGAGAGTCAGTGCTGATGGACTGGGCACTGTCGGGGGGGTCAGTGCTGAGGGATTGGGCACTGTCAGAGGGTCAGTGCTGAGGGAGAGGGCACTGTTGGAGGGTCAGTGCTGAGAGAGTGGGCACTGTCAGAGTGTCAGTGCTGAGGGAGTGAGCACTGTCGGAGGGTCCGTGCTGAGGGAACGCCGCACTGCCAGAGGGTCATTGCTGAGGGAGTGTGCACTGTCGGAGGGTCAGTGCTGAGGGAGTGCCGCACTGTCTGAGGGTCAGTGCTGAGTGAGCGGGCACTGTGGGAGGGTCAGTGCTGACGGATTGGACACTGTCAGAGGGGCAGTGCTGAGGGAGTGGGCACTGTCGGAGGGTCAGTGCTGAGACAGTGGGCACTGTTGGAGGGTCAGTGCTGAGGGAGTGGGCACTGTCGGAGGGTCAGCGTTGAGGGAGCGCCGCACTGTCGGAGGGTCAGTGCTGAGGGAGTGGGCACTGTCAGAGTGTCAGTGCTGAGGGAGCGGGCACTGTCGGAGGGTCACTGCTGACGGAGCGCTGCACTGTGGGAGGGTCAGTGCTGAGACAGTGGGCACTGTTGGAGGGTCAGTGCTGAGGGAGTGGGCACTGTCAGAGTGTCAGTGCTGAGGGAGTGGGCACTGTTGGAGGGTCAGTGCTGAGGGAGTGGGCACTGTCGGAGGGTCAGCGTTGAGGGAGCGCCGCACTGTCGGAGGGTCAGTGCTGAGGGAGTGGGCACTGTCAGAGTGTCAGTGCTGAGGGAGCACCACACTGTCTGAGGGTCAGGGCTGAGGGAGTGGGCACTGTTGGAGGGTCAGTGCTGAAGGAGCGGGCACTGTCGGGGGGTCAGTGCTGAGGGAGAGGGCACTGTCGGAGGGTCAGTGCTGAAGGAGCGGGCACTGTCGGGGGGTCAGTGCTGAGGGAGTGGGCACTGTCAGAGTGTCAGTGCTGAGGGAGCACCACACTGTCTGAGGGTCAGGGCTGAGGGAGTGGGCACTGTTGGAGGGTCAGTGCTGAAGGAGCGGGCACTGTCGGGGGGTCAGTGCTGAGGGAGTGCCACACTGTCGGAGGGTCAGTGCTGAGGGAGTGGGCACTGTCGGAGGGTCAGTGCTGAGGGATTGGGCACTGTCAGAGGGTCAGTGCTGAGGGAGTGGGCACTGTCGGAGGGTCAGTGCTGAGACAGTGGGCACTGTCGGAGGGTCAGTGCTGAGGCATTGGGCACTGTCGGAGCGTCAGCGTTGAGGGAGTGCCGCACTGTCGGAGGGTCAGTGCTGAGGGAGTGGGCACTGTCAGAGTGTCAGTGCTGAGGGAGTGGGCACTGTCGGAGGGTCAGTGCTGAGGGAGCGCTGCACTGTCGGAGGGTCAGTGCTGAGGGAGTGGGCACTGTCAGAGTGTCAGTGCTGAGGGAACGCCGCACTGTCGGAGGGTCAGTGCTGAGAGAGTGGGCACTGTCGGAGTGTCAGTGCTGAGGGAGTGGGCACTGTCGGAGGGTCAGTGCTGAGGGAGTGCCGCACTGTCGGAGGGTCAGTGCTGAGGGAGAGGGCACTGTCGGAGGGTCAGTCCTGAGGGAGTGGGCACTGTCGGAGGGTCAGTGCTGAAGGAGAAGGGACTGTTGGGGGGTCAGTGCCGAGGGAGAGGGCACAGTTGGAGGGTCAGTACTGAGGGAGCGCCGCACTGTCTGAGGGTCAGTGCTGAGGGAGCGGGCACTGTCAGAGGGTCAGTCCTGAGGGAGTGGGCACTGTCGGAGGGTCAGTGCTGAAGGAGTGGGCACTGTCGGGGGGTCAGTGCCGAGGGAGAGGGCACTGTTGGAAGGTCAGTGCTTAGGGAGAGGGCACTGTCAGAGGGTCAGTGCTGAGGGAGTGCCACACCGTCTGAGGGTCAGGGCTGAGGGAGTGGGCACTGTTGGAGGGTCAGTGCTGAAGGAACGGGCACTGTCGGGGTTCAGTGCTGAGGGAGAGGTCACTGTCGGAGGGTCAGTGCTGAGGGAGTGCCACACTGTGGGAGGGTCAGCACTGAGGGAGTGGGCGCTGTCGGAGGATCAGTGCTGAGGGATTGGGCACTGTCAGAGGGTCAGTGCTGAGGGAGTGGGCACTGTCGGAGGGTCAGTGCTGAGGGAGCGCCGCACTGTTGGAGGGTCAGTGCTGAGGGAGTGGGCACTGTCTGAGGGTCACTGCTGAGGGAAGGGGCATCGTTGGAAGGTCAGTGCTTAGGGAGAGGGCACTGTCAGAGGATTAGTGCTGAGGGAGAGGGCACTGTTGGTGGGTCAGTACTGAGGGAGCACCACACTGTCTGAGGATCAGGGCTGAGGGAGTTGGCACTGTTGGAGGGTCAGTGCTGAAGGAGCGGGCACTGTTGGGGGGTCAGTGCTGAGGGAGAGTTCACTGTCGGAGGGTCAGTGCTGAGGGAGTGCCACACTGTCGGAGGGTCAGTGCCGAGGGAGAGGGCACTGTTGGAGGGTCAGTACTGAGGGAGCGCCGCACTGTCAGAGGGTCAGTGCTGAGGGAGTGCCACACTGTCGGAGGGTTAGTGCTGAGGGAGGGGGCACTGTTGGAGGGTCCAGTACTGAGGGAGCACCACACTGTCTGAGGGTCAGGGTTGAGGGAGTGGGCACTGTTGGAGGGTCAGTGCTGAAGGAGCGGGCACTGTCGGGGGGTCAGTGCTGAGGGAGAGGTCACTGTCGGAGGGTCAGTGCTGAGGGAGTGCCACACTGTGGGAGGGTCAGTGCTGAGGGAGTGGGCACTGTCGGAGGGTCAGTGCTGAGGGATTGGGCACTGTCAGAGGGTCAGTGCTGAGGGAGTGCCGCACTGTCGGAGGGTCAGTCCTGAGGGAGTGGGCACTGTCAGAGGGTCAGTGCTGAGGGAGTGGGCACTGTCGGAGGGTCAGTGCTGAGGGAGTGGGCACTGTCGGAGGGTCAGTGTTGAAGGAGCGCCGCACTGTCGGAGGGTCAGTGCTGAGGGAGTGGGCACTGTCAGAGTGTCAGTGCTGAGGGAGTGGGCACTGTTGGAGGGACAGTCCTGAGGGAGCGCCGCACAGTGGGAGGGTCAGTGCTGAGGGAGCGGGCACTGTTGGAGGGTCAGTCCTGAGGGAGTGCCGCACTGTCTGAGGGTCAGTGCTGATGGACTGGGCACTGTCGGGGGGGTCAGTGCTGAGGGATTGGGCACTGTCAGAGGGTCAGTGCTGAGGGAGAGGGCACTGTTGGAGGGTCAGTGCTGAGAGAGTGGGCACTGTCAGAGTGTCAGTGCTGAGGGAGTGAGCACTGTCGGAGGGTCCGTGCTGAGGGAACGCCGCACTGCCAGAGGGTCATTGCTGAGGGAGTGTGCACTGTCGGAGGGTCAGTGCTGAGGGAGTGCCGCACTGTCTGAGGGTCAGTGCTGAGTGAGCGGGCACTGTGGGAGGGTCAGTGCTGACGGATTGGACACTGTCAGAGGGGCAGTGCTGAGGGAGTGGGCACTGTCGGAGGGTCAGTGCTGAGACAGTGGGCACTGTTGGACGGTCAGTGCTGAGGGAGTGGGCACTGTCGGAGGGTCAGCGTTGAGGGAGCGCCGCACTGTCGGAGGGTCAGTGCTGAGGGAGTGGGCACTGTCAGAGTGTCAGTGCTGAGGGAGCGGGCACTGTCGGAGGGTCACTGCTGACGGAGCGCTGCACTGTGGGAGGGTCAGTGCTGAGACAGTGGGCACTGTTGGAGGGTCAGTGCTGAGGGAGTGGGCACTGTCAGAGTGTCAGTGCTGAGGGAGTGGGCACTGTCAGAGGGTCAGTCCTGAGGGAGTGGGCACTGTCGGAGGGTCAGTGCTGAAGGAGTGGGCACTGTCGGGGAGTCAGTGCCGAGGGAGAGGGCACTGTTGGAGGGTCAGTGCTGAGGGAGTGCGCACTGTCGGAGGATCAGTGCTGAGGGAGTGGGCACTGTCAGAGGGTCAGTGCTGAGGGAGTGCCGCACTGTTGGAGGGTCAGTGCTGAGGGAGAGGGCACTGTCGGAGGGTCAGTCCTGAGGGAGTGGGCACTGTCGGAGGGTCAGTGCTGAAGGAGTGGGCACTGTCGGGGGGTCAGTGCCGAGGGAGAGGGCACTGTTGGAGGGTCAGTACTGAGGGAGCGCCGCACTGTCAGAGGGTCAGTGCTGAGGGAGCACCACACTGTCGGAGGGTTAGTGCTGAGGGTGAGGGCACTGTTGGAGGGTCAGTGCTGAGGAAGCGGGCGCTGTCGGAGGGTCATTGCTGAGGGAGCGGGCACTGTCGGAGGGTCAGTGCTGAGGGAGTGAGCACTGTTGGAGGGTCAGTACTGAGGGAGCACCACACTGTCTGAGGGTCAGGGCTGAGGGAGTTGGCACTGTTGGAGGGTCAGTGCTGAAGGAGCGGGCACTGTCGGAGGGTCAGTGCTGAGGGTGTGCCACACTGTCAGAAGGTCAGTGCCGAGGGAGAGGGCACTGTCAGAGGGTTAGTGCTGAGGGAGTGGGCACTGTTGGAGGGTCCAGTACTGAGGGAGCACCACACTGTCTGAGGGTCAGGGCTGAGGGAGTGGGCACTGTTGGAGGGTCAGTGCTGAAGGAGCGGGCACTGTCGGGGGGTCAGTGCTGAGGGAGAGGTCACTGTCGGAGGGTCAGTGCTGAGGGAGTGCCACACTGTGGGAGGGTCAGTGCTGAGGGAGTGGGCACTGTCGGAGGGTCAGTGCTGAGGGATTGGGCACTGTCGGAGGGTTAGTGCTGAGGGAGAGGGCACTGTTGGAGGGTCCCGTACTGAGGGAGCACCACACTGTCTGAGGATCAGAGCTGAGGGAGTGGGCACTGTCGGAGGGTCAGTGCTGAGGGAGCGCCGCACTGTTGGAGGGTCAGTGCTGAGGGAGTGGGCACTGTCTGAGGGTCACTGCTGAGGGAGTGCCGCACTGTCGGAGGGTCAGTGCTGAGAGAGTGGGCACTGTCGGAGGGTCAGTGTTGAGGGAGCGCTGCACTGTCGGAGGGTCAGTGCTGAGGGAGTGGGCACTGTCAGAGTGTCAGTGCTGAGGGAGTGGGCACTGTCGGAGGGTCAGTGTTGAGGGAGCGCCGCACTGTCGGAGGGTCAGTGCTGAGGGAGTGGGCACTGTCAGAGTGTCAGTGCTGAGGGAGTGGGCACTGTCGGAGGGTCAGTGCTGAGGGAGCGCTGCACTGTCGGAGGGTCAGTGCTGAGGGAGTGGGCACTGTCAGAGTGTCAGTGCTGAGGGAACGCCGCACTGTCGGAGGGTCAGTGCTGAGAGAGTGGGCACTGTCGGAGTGTCAGTGCTGAGGGAGTGGGCACTGTCGGAGGGTCAGTGCTGAGGGAGTGCCGCACTGTCGGAGGGTCAGTGCTGAGGGAGAGGGCACTGTCGGAGGGTCAGTCCTGAGGGAGTGGGCACTGTCGGAGGGTCAGTGCTGAAGGAGAAGGGACTGTTGGGGGGTCAGTGCCGAGGGAGAGGGCACAGTTGGAGGGTCAGTACTGAGGGAGCGCCGCACTGTCTGAGGGTCAGTGCTGAGGGAGCGGGCACTGTCAGAGGGTCAGTCCTGAGGGAGTGGGCACTGTCGGAGGGTCAGTGCTGAAGGAGTGGGCACTGTCGGGGGGTCAGTGCCGAGGGAGAGGGCACTGTTGGAAGGTCAGTGCTTAGGGAGAGGGCACTGTCAGAGGGTCAGTGCTGAGGGAGTGCCACACCGTCTGAGGGTCAGGGCTGAGGGAGTGGGCACTGTTGGAGGGTCAGAGCTGAAGGAACGGGCACTGTCGGGGGGTCAGTGCTGAGGGAGAGGTCACTGTCGGAGGGTCAGTGCTGAGGGAGTGCCACACTGTGGGAGGGTCAGCACTGAGGGAGTGGGCGCTGTCGGAGGATCAGTGCTGAGGGATTGGGCACTGTCAGAGGGTCAGTGCTGAGGGAGTGGGCACTGTCGGAGGGTCAGTGCTGAGGGAGCGCCGCACTGTTGGAGGGTCAGTGCTGAGGGAGTGGGCACTGTCTGAGGGTCACTGCTGAGGGAAGGGGCATCGTTGGAAGGTCAGTGCTTAGGGAGAGGGCACTGTCAGAGGATTAGTGCTGAGGGAGAGGGCACTGTTGGTGGGTCAGTACTGAGGGAGCACCACACTGTCTGAGGATCAGGGCTGAGGGAGTTGGCACTGTTGGAGGGTCAGTGCTGAAGGAGCGGGCACTGTTGGGGGGTCAGTGCTGAGGGAGAGTTCACTGTCGGAGGGTCAGTGCTGAGGGAGTGCCACACTGTCGGAGGGTCAGTGCCGAGGGAGAGGGCACTGTTGGAGGGTCAGTACTGAGGGAGCGCCGCACTGTCAGAGGGTCAGTGCTGAGGGAGTGCCACACTGTCGGAGGGTTAGTGCTGAGGGAGGGGGCACTGTTGGAGGGTCCAGTACTGAGGGAGCACCACACTGTCTGAGGGTCAGGGTTGAGGGAGTGGGCACTGTTGGAGGGTCAGTGCTGAAGGAGCGGGCACTGTCGGGGGGTCAGTGCTGAGGGAGAGGTCACTGTCGGAGGGTCAGTGCTGAGGGAGTGCCACACTGTGGGAGGGTCAGTGCTGAGGGAGTGGGCACTGTCGGAGGGTCAGTGCTGAGGGATTGGGCACTGTCAGAGGGTCAGTGCTGAGGGAGTGGGCACTGTCAGAGGGTCAGTGCTGAGGGAGTGGGCACTGTCAGAGGGTCAGTCCTGAGGGAGTGGGCACTGTCAGAGGGTCAGTGCTGAGGGAGTGGGCACTGTCGGAGGGTCAGTCCTGAGGGAGTGGGCACTGTCGGAGGGTCAGTGTTGAAGGAGCGCCGCACTGTCGGAGGGTCAGTGCTGAGGGAGTGGGCACTGTCAGAGTGTCAGTGCTGAGGGAGTGGGCACTGTTGGAGGGACAGTCCTGAGGGAGCGCCGCACAGTGGGAGGGTCAGTGCTGAGGGAGCGGGCACTGTTGGAGGGTCAGTCCTGAGGGAGTGCCGCACTGTCTGAGGGTCAGTGCTGATGGACTGGGCACTGTCGGGGGGGTCAGTGCTGAGGGATTGGGCACTGTCAGAGGGTCAGTGCTGAGGGAGAGGGCACTGTTGGAGGGTCAGTGCTGAGAGAGTGGGCACTGTCAGAGTGTCAGTGCTGAGGGAGTGAGCACTGTCGGAGGGTCCGTGCTGAGGGAACGCCGCACTGCCAGAGGGTCATTGCTGAGGGAGTGTGCACTGTCGGAGGGTCAGTGCTGAGGGAGTGCCGCACTGTCTGAGGGTCAGTGCTGAGTGAGCGGGCACTGTGGGAGGGTCAGTGCTGACGGATTGGACACTGTCAGAGGGGCAGTGCTGAGGGAGTGGGCACTGTCGGAGGGTCAGTGCTGAGACAGTGGGCACTGTTGGAGGGTCAGTGCTGAGGGAGTGGGCACTGTCGGAGGGTCAGCGTTGAGGGAGCGCCGCACTGTCGGAGGGTCAGTGCTGAGGGAGTGGGCACTGTCAGAGTGTCAGTGCTGAGGGAGCGGGCACTGTCGGAGGGTCACTGCTGACGGAGCGCTGCACTGTGGGAGGGTCAGTGCTGAGACAGTGGGCACTGTTGGAGGGTCAGTGCTTAGGGAGTGGGCACTGTCAGAGTGTCAGTGCTGAGGGAGTGGGCACTGTCAGAGGGTCAGTCCTGAGGGAGTGGGCACTGT
The DNA here is from genome assembly GCF_030684315.1 of Stegostoma tigrinum. Classification (NCBI taxonomy): domain Eukaryota; kingdom Metazoa; phylum Chordata; class Chondrichthyes; order Orectolobiformes; family Stegostomatidae; genus Stegostoma; species Stegostoma tigrinum. The sequence continues at coordinate 6,639,503 of NC_081375.1, read as the reverse complement.
CGGAGGGTCAGTGCTGAAGGAGTGGGCACTGTCGGGGAGTCAGTGCCGAGGGAGAGGGCACTGTTGGAGGGTCAGTGCTGAGGGAGTGCGCACTGTTGGAGGGTCAGTGCTGAGGGAGTGGGCACTGTCAGAGTGTCAGTGCTGAGAAAGCGGGTGCTGTCGGAGGGTCATTGCTGAGGGAGCGGGCACTGTCGGAGGGTCAGTGCTGAGGGAGTGAGCACTGTCGGAGGGTCCGTGCTGAGGGAACGCCGCACTGTCAGAGGGTCAGTGCTGAGGGAGTGTGCACTGTCGGAGGGTCAGTGCTGAGGGAGTGCCGCACTGTCTGAGGGTCAGTGCTGAGTGAGCGGGCACTGTGGGAGGGTCAGTGCTGAGGGATTGGGCACTGTCAGAGGGTCAGTGCTGAGGGAGTGGGCACTGTCGGAGGATCAGTGCTGAGACAGTGGTCACTGTTGGAGGGTCAATGCTGAGGGAGTGGGCACTGTCAGAGTGTCAGTGCTGAGGGAGCGCCGCACTGTCGGAGGGTCAGTGCTGAGGGAGTGGGCACTGTCAGAGTGTCAGTGCTGAGGGAGCGGGCACTGTCGGAGGGTCACTGCTGAGGGAGTGCTGCACTGTGGGAGGGTCAGTGCTGAGACAGTGGGCACTGTTGGAGGGTCAGTGCTGAGGGAGTGGGCACTGTCAGAGGGTCAGTGCTGAGGGAGTGCCGCACTGTTGGAGGGTCAGTGCTGAGGGAGAGGGCACTGTCGGAGGGTCAGTCCTGAGGGAGTGGGCACTGTCGGAGGGTCAGTGCTGAAGGAGTGGGCACTGTCGGGGGGTCAGTGCCGAGGGAGAGGGCACTGTTGGAGGGTCAGTACTGAGGGAGCGCCGCACTGTCAGAGGGTCAGTGCTGAGGGAGCACCACACTGTCGGAGGGTTAGTGCTGAGGGTGAGGGCACTGTTGGAGGGTCAGTGCTGAGGAAGCGGGCGCTGTCGGAGGGTCATTGCTGAGGGAGCGGGCACTGTCGGAGGGTCAGTGCTGAGGGAGTGAGCACTGTTGGAGGGTCAGTACTGAGGGAGCACCACACTGTCTGAGGGTCAGGGCTGAGGGAGTTGGCACTGTTGGAGGGTCAGTGCTGAAGGAGCGGGCACTGTCGGAGGGTCAGTGCTGAGGGTGTGCCACACTGTCAGAAGGTCAGTGCCGAGGGAGAGGGCACTGTCAGAGGGTTAGTGCTGAGGGAGTGGGCACTGTTGGAGGGTCCAGTACTGAGGGAGCACCACACTGTCTGAGGGTCAGGGCTGAGGGAGTGGGCACTGTTGGAGGGTCAGTGCTGAAGGAGCGGGCACTGTCGGGGGGTCAGTGCTGAGGGAGAGGTCACTGTCGGAGGGTCAGTGCTGAGGGAGTGCCACACTGTGGGAGGGTCAGTGCTGAGGGAGTGGGCACTGTCGGAGGGTCAGTGCTGAGGGATTGGGCACTGTCGGAGGGTTAGTGCTGAGGGAGAGGGCACTGTTGGAGGGTCCCGTACTGAGGGAGCACCACACTGTCTGAGGATCAGAGCTGAGGGAGTGGGCACTGTCGGAGGGTCAGTGCTGAGGGAGCGCCGCACTGTTGGAGGGTCAGTGCTGAGGGAGTGGGCACTGTCTGAGGGTCACTGCTGAGGGAGTGCCGCACTGTCGGAGGGTCAGTGCTGAGAGAGTGGGCACTGTCGGAGGGTCAGTGTTGAGGGAGCGCTGCACTGTCGGAGGGTCAGTGCTGAGGGAGTGGGCACTGTCAGAGTGTCAGTGCTGAGGGAGTGGGCACTGTCGGAGGGTCAGTGTTGAGGGAGCGCCGCACTGTCAGAGGGTCAGTGCTGAGGGAGTGTGCACTGTCGGAGGGTCAGTGCTGAGGGAGTGCCGCACTGTCTGAGGGTCAGTTCTGAGGGAGTGGGCACTGTGTGAGAGTTAGTGCTGAGGGAGCGGGCACTGTCGGAGGGTCAGTCCTGAGGAAGCGGGCGCTGTCGGAGGGTCAGTGCTGAGGGAGCGGGCACTGTCGGAGGGTCAGTGCTGAGGGAGTGAGCACTGTCGGAGGGTCAGTGCTGAGGGAACGCCGCACTGTCAGAGGGTCAGTGCTGAGGGAGTGTGCACTGTCGGAGGGTCAGTGCTGAGGGAGTGCCGCACTGTCTGAGGGTCAGTTCTGAGGGAGTGGGCACTGTGTGAGAGTTAGTGCTGAGGGAGCGGGCACTGTCGGAGGGTCAGTGCTGAGGGAATGGGCACTGTCGGAGGGTCAGTGCTGAGGGAGTGCTGCACTGTGGGAGGGTCAGTGATGAGGGACTGGGCACTGTCAGAGTGTCAGTGCTGAGGGAGCACCGCACTGTGGGAGGGTCAGTGCTGAGAGATGGGCACTGTTGGACGGTCAGTGCTGAGGGAGCGCCGCACTGTCGGAGGGTCAGTGCTGAGGGAATGGGCACTGTCGGAGGGTCAGTGCTGAAGGAGTGGGCACTGTCGGGGGGTCAGTGCCGAGGGAGAGGGCACTGTTGGAGGGTCAGTACTGAGGGAGCGCCGCACTGTCAGAGGGTCAGTGCTGAGGGAGCACCACACTGTCGGAGGGTTAGTGCTGAGGGTGAGGGCACTGTTGGAGGGTCAGTGCTGAGGAAGCGGGCGCTGTCGGAGGGTCATTGCTGAGGGAGCGGGCACTGTCGGAGGGTCAGTGCTGAGGGAGTGAGCACTGTTGGAGGGTCAGTACTGAGGGAGCACCACACTGTCTGAGGGTCAGGGCTGAGGGAGTTGGCACTGTTGGAGGGTCAGTGCTGAAGGAGCGGGCACTGTCGGAGGGTCAGTGCTGAGGGTGTGCCACACTGTCAGAAGGTCAGTGCCGAGGGAGAGGGCACTGTCAGAGGGTTAGTGCTGAGGGAGTGGGCACTGTTGGAGGGTCCAGTACTGAGGGAGCACCACACTGTCTGAGGGTCAGGGCTGAGGGAGTGGGCACTGTTGGAGGGTCAGTGCTGAAGGAGCGGGCACTGTCGGGGGGTCAGTGCTGAGGGAGAGGTCACTGTCGGAGGGTCAGTGCTGAGGGAGTGCCACACTGTGGGAGGGTCAGTGCTGAGGGAGTGGGCACTGTCGGAGGGTCAGTGCTGAGGGATTGGGCACTGTCGGAGGGTTAGTGCTGAGGGAGAGGGCACTGTTGGAGGGTCCCGTACTGAGGGAGCACCACACTGTCTGAGGATCAGAGCTGAGGGAGTGGGCACTGTCGGAGGGTCAGTGCTGAGGGAGCGCCGCACTGTTGGAGGGTCAGTGCTGAGGGAGTGGGCACTGTCTGAGGGTCACTGCTGAGGGAGTGCCGCACTGTCGGAGGGTCAGTGCTGAGAGAGTGGGCACTGTCGGAGGGTCAGTGTTGAGGGAGCGCTGCACTGTCGGAGGGTCAGTGCTGAGGGAGTGGGCACTGTCAGAGTGTCAGTGCTGAGGGAGTGGGCACTGTCGGAGGGTCAGTGTTGAGGGAGCGCCGCACTGTCAGAGGGTCAGTGCTGAGGGAGTGTGCACTGTCGGAGGGTCAGTGCTGAGGGAGTGCCGCACTGTCTGAGGGTCAGTTCTGAGGGAGTGGGCACTGTGTGAGAGTTAGTGCTGAGGGAGCGGGCACTGTCGGAGGGTCAGTCCTGAGGAAGCGGGCGCTGTCGGAGGGTCAGTGCTGAGGGAGCGGGCACTGTCGGAGGGTCAGTGCTGAGGGAGTGAGCACTGTCGGAGGGTCAGTGCTGAGGGAGTGTGCACTGTCGGAGGGTCAGTGCTGAGGGAGTGCCGCACTGTCTGAGGGTCAGTGCTGAGGGAGTGGGCACTGTGTGAGAGTTAGTGCTGAGGGAGCGGGCACTGTCGGAGGGTCAGTGCTGAGGGAATGGGCACTGTCGGAGGGTCAGTGCTGAGGGAGTGCTGCACTGTGGGAGGGTCAGTGATGAGGGACTGGGCACTGTCAGAGTGTCAGTGCTGAGGGAGCACCACACTGTCGGAGGGTCAGTGCTGAGAGATGGGCACTGTTGGAGGGTCAGTGCTGAGGGAGCGCCGCACTGTCGGAGGGTCAGTGCAGAGGGAGTGGGCACTGTCGGAGGGTCAGTGCTGAGGGAGTGGGCACTGTCAGAGTGTCAGTGCTGAGAGAGCGCCGCACTGTGGGAGGGTCAGTGCTGAGGGAGTGGCCACTGTCGGAGGGTCAGTGCTGAGGGAGCACCACACTGTCGGAGGGTCAGTGCTGAGGGAGTGCCACACTGCCGGAGGGTCAGTGCTGAGGGAGCGCCGCACTGTGGGAGGGTCAGTGCTGATGGCGTGCACACTGTTGGAGGGTCAGTGCTCATGAAGTGTGCACTGTCAGAGAGTCAGTGCTGAGGGAGTGCCACACTGTCGGAGGGTCAGTGCTGAGGGAGTGCCGCACCGTCGAAGGGTCAGTGCTGAGGGAGTGGGCACTGTCAGAGAGTCAGTGCTGAGGGAACGCCGCACTGTCGGACGGTCAGTGCTGAGGGAGTGCCACACTGCTGGAGGGTCAGTGCTGAGGGAGCGCCGCACTGTGGGAGGGTCAGTGCTGATGGCGTGCACACTGCTGGAGGGTCAGTGCTCATGAAGTGTGCACTGTCAGAGAGTCAGAGCTGAGGGAGTGCCACACTGTCGGAGGGTCAGTGCTGAGGGAGTGGGCACAGTTGGAGGGTCAGTGCTGAGGGAGAGGGCACTGTCAGATGGTCAGTGCTGATGGAGTGAGCACTGTCAGATGGTCAGTGCTGAGGGAGTGCCGCACCGTCGAAGGGTCAGTGCTGATGGAGTGGGCACTGTCAGAGAGTCAGTGCTGAGGGAGTGGGCACTGTCAGAGGGTCAGTGCTGAGGGAGCGCCGCACTGTCGGAGGGTCAGTAAGACGTACCGAAGATGATCTCCTGTCTGGAATCCAAAGGAAATGGATGGGTTTGACGCTCAATGACAAGCAGCCGGTTTCTGTTTGGTTTGGCTTCGCAATAGTTAATGAAAGATTGTCACGTTTCTCGCTCACTTCCGAATTCAAACGTTTTACTTATTTTGTGACTGCACGAAATTATGCAAATTCCTGAACAGGATCTGAAATCCTTTTAACTGTTTGAATGGCTGTGTCTGTGTGAGGTGTCAGCCTGAATGTGGGTGTTTATCTGTCAGTGTTTGGTTGATCATTGTCCGAGTGTGAGGGACATGAGGGAGTGTTTGTGCATTAATGCCAGTACAGCTCCCTGATCCTTTGTGGGATCCTGCTCCCTGTGCTCACATTCTCTCCCAGGAAAATGTATTGGTCATGATCATCTGAGGGAAGGGCACAGTCAGTTGTGTGGACGCCTCTGGATTGTACCCGAAATTGCAGATTTTGCAGAATGTTGATGCCCTTCCCCTGACCTCTGTCATCCTGCATACTCAACTACACCAACTTCCAATATTCGTTCATGGGATGAGAGCATTACTGGCCGGCCAGCATTTATTGCCCATCCCTAATTGCCCAGAGGGCAGTTAAGAGTCACCCACACTGCTGTGGGTCTGGAGTCACATGTGGGACAGACCAGGTAAGGATGGCAGTTTCCTTCCCTAAAGGCCGTTAGTGAACCAGATGGGCTTTTCCAACAATCGACAATGGATTCACGGTCATCAGTAGATTGTTAATTCCAGATATTTTGTTGGATTCATGTTCCACCATCTGCCGTGGTAGGATTCAAACCCAGGTCCCCAGAACGTTATTTCAGAAATAGTGGGAACTGCAGATACTGGAGAATCTGTGAAAAACAAGGTGTGGAGCTGGATGAACACAGCAGGCCCAGCAGCATCTCAGGAGCAGGAAGGCTGACATTTCAGGTCTGGACCCTTCTTCAGAAAAACCCTCTCTCTGATTGTGTTGGGTTAATGGGAGCACCTGCTTTGGGTCTAAATTTCATTTGATTCAAAGAGCTTGTGCCCTTTACATGACTGTGAGCAGGGCCTGTGAATGAGTTGGGGTGAGGATAATTATTTATTGACTGAATTCTGTGCCTCAGTCCAACACTGTTTGGACTATAATCACTGCAGATTACAAACTGTTACTGTTACAAACACAAACTTGGCACCTCAAAGGTGAAAGAATAGAGGAGAACCTTGGGAGCTAATAAACAGCTTGGGCCAAAGCTGCTTCATCACAGATTTGTATCAATGATGAGGATTTCCACAAAACCCAGCTGGAAATAAGCAACTGATAGATTTCATTTTAATGATCGATCTGTGATTGAACATAAACAAGGATTCATCCATTGGGATTGTGTACAGTGGGAGTGAATGGGAATGGGTTTGGGTCCATTGGGATTGTGTACAGTGGGAGTGAATGGGAAGGGGTTTGGGTCCATTGGGATTGTGTACAGTGGGAGTGAATTGGAAGGGTTTGGGTCCATTGGGATTGTGTGCAGTGGGAGTGAATGGGAAGGGGTTTGCGTCCATTGGGATTGTGTGCAGTGGGAGTGAATGGGAAGGGGTTTGGGTCCATTGGGATTGTGTACAGTGGGAGTGAATTGGAAAGGTTTGGGACCATTGGAATTGTGTACAGTGGGAGTGAATGGGAAGGGGTTTGGGTCCATTGGGAATGTGTACAGTGGGAGTGAATGGGCAGGGGTTTGGGACTATTGGAATTGTGTGCAATTCTGTAAATTGCATGTATAAATATTAAAACGCCTTTGTGAGATACCTGACTGTATGTAATAAACAGTGGCTATGAAAGGCATGTTCTCTCTGCTAGTGGTGGAGTAGTGACACTCAGGAATAGTGACACTCAGGAGGAGTGACACTCAGGAATAGTGACACTCAGGAGGAGTGACGCTCAGGAATAGTGACACTCAGGAGGAGTGACGCTCAGGAAGAGTGACACTCTGAAAGCTTGCATTTTTAGATGAACGATCTTTATCTTGTTCACTCCAGTCCAATTCTGGCATCTCTGCATCATGCCCTTCAAATCACCCCCTCATGCTATAAGCCTTTTTTTACTGCCTCATCTAGCTGTGCTGCTACTTTCAGTGTTCTATGGACTTGCACACCCAGGTCCCTGTGTATAGCAGCATATTCCGCAAGTCATCTGAAATGCTAATAGAATGTTGTGGTTTATTGGGAGGGGAATTGGATGCAAGAGCAGGGAGGGTGTATCTCAGTTATTACAGGGCAATGGTGAGACTGCATCAGGAGTACTCAGTACAGTACGCATCAGTGTTAACACAGAAGGAAGTAATTTAGAGCAGGTTTAATAGTCCGATGCTGGAATGAATGGTTTGCCTTATGAGGAAAGGTTAAACAGGCTAACCCTGTATCCTCTGGAGTTTAGAAAACTGAGAGGTGACTCAATTGGAACAGAGGGGACTTGATTGGGTGGATGTAGATTAGCTGCAGATAGTCTTGTGGCAGAATCTGCACCTAGGATCATAGCTTTAAAGCGTGGGATCTCCTGCTTAAGACCAAGATGAGGAAACAGATTTTCCTCTTTCTGAGGATTTGAGTAACTTCAGGATTCCCTTCCTCAAATGCAATGGATGCTGAAGATTTAAATATTTTAATTTCAGATGTAGATTTGACTCTTCCTGGCCAAGGTAGTGAAAGATTATCAGGAATGTTGAGCTGAGGTTAAAATCTGATCAGCCGTGATCTTATTGAATGGAGAATCCTAAAGGTCTATGCTGCTGGATTTGTATAAATGCCAAAGTACATTGGAACTGAACACAATGGAGCACTTGTTCAGCGACCAGGATCTCTCCACTGTACACTGTTCACTTCAAGATGTCCACAGTTAGCTTCAGCGACCTGCTTGTCTTCTCAGCTCCAAATCCTCTTTTCAGTTCAAACTGTCCTGCAGTGGCTGGTTTCTTGTCACTGTCGCACAAAGTGATTTCTGTGTGTCTGCGCTGCAGTCGAGTGTTACACACATCAGGAATGTTTGATTAATGAAGCATTGCATGCTGGGGACAAAAACCTTGCAGTACTAGCCCACTCAGAGGGGGCGAGACCTTTCAGCCCCTCTGAAAACCTAAAGCCGGACTGAATGTGTCATAATGAGACACCCGAAGGGAATTCGATTTTCCAAATGTTCTCCTCACTGCAGGTTTACAAATCACAATCAATAAAATGAGTGATGTGTTACACATTCCCGAGGTTTATCGCAATGATTTACAGCCGAGGAAAATCTATTTGAAGGACAGTCACTGTGCCAATGTAGGAGGCACACACGCAAACTGCAAAACACAATTCAAAAAAAAGCACTTGATCGTAAAAATTCAATGTTCCACTCCCTTAAAATTCTGCTCCACCTGCTCAAGATACCAACATTCCCTCATTTCTAATGTCTCAGCCACCACAACCTGAGAACTGACCCTCCGACAGTGCCTGCTCCCTCAGCACTGACCATCCGACAGTGCGGCGCTCCCTCAGCACTGACCCTCCGACAGTGCGGTGCTCCCTCAGCACTGACCCTCTGACAGTGCCTGCTCCCTCAGCACTGACCCTCCGACAGTGCGGCGCTTCCTCAGCACTGACCCTCCGACAGTGCGGTGCTCCCTCAGCACTGACCCTCCAACAGTGCGGCGCTCCCTCAGCACTGACCCTCCGACAGTGCCCACTCCCTCAGCACTGACCCTCCGATAGTGCAGCGATCCCTCAGTACTGACCCTCCGACAGTGCGGCACTCCCTCAGCACTGACCCTCCGACAGTATGGCGCTCCCTCAGCACTGACCCTCCGACAGTGCGACACTCCCTCAGCACTGACGCTCCGACAGTGCAGAACTCCCTCAGTGCTGACCCTCCCACAGTGCAGCACTCCCTCAGCACTGACCCTCCGACAGTGCAGCACTCCCTCAGCACTGACCCTCTGAGAATGCAGAAATCCCTAGCGCTGACCCTCCAACAGTGCGGCACTCCCTCAGCACTGACCTTCCGACAGTGCCTGCTCCCTCAGCACTGACCCTCCGACAGTGCGGCGCTTCCTCAGCACTGTCCCTCCGACAGTGCGGTGCTCCCTCAGCACTGACCCTCCAACAGTGCGGCGCTCCCTCAGCACTGACACTCCGACAGTGCGGCGCTTCCTCAGCACTGACCCTCCAATAGTGCGATGCTCCCTCAGCCCTGACCCTTCGACAGTGCGGTGCTCCCTCAGCACTGACCCTCCCACAGTGGGGCGCTCCCTCAGCACTGACCTTCTGACAGTGCAGCGCTCCCTTTGCACTGACCCTTCTACAGTGCGGCGCTCCCTCAGCACTGACCCTCCGACAGTGCCCACTCCCTCAGCACTGACCCTCCAACAGTGGGGCACTCGCTCAGCACTGACCCTCCGACAGCACAGTGCTCCATCAGCACTGACCCTCCAACAGTGTGGCACTCCTTCAGCACTGACCCTTCGACAGTGCGGCGCTCACTCAGCACTGACCCTCCCACAGTGCGGCGCTCTCTCAGCACTGACCCATCGACAGTGCGGCATTCCCTCAGCACTGACCCTCCGACAGCACAGCGCTCCCTCAGCACTGACCCTCCAACAGTGTGGCACTCCTTCAGCACTGACCCTTCATCAGTGAGGCGCTCCCTCAGCAGTGACCCTCTGACAGTGTGGCGCTCCGTCAGCACTGACCCTCCCACAGTGCAGACCTCCCTCAGTGCTGACCCTCCCACAGTGCAGAACTCCCTCTGCACTGACCCTCCAACAGTGCAGCACTCCCTCAGCACTGACCCTCTGACAGTGCAGAAATCCCTTAGCGCTGACCCTCCGACAGCGCGGCACTCCCTCAGCACTGACATTCCGACAGCGCAGAACTCCCACAGCACTGACCCTCCAACCATACGGCGCTCCCTCAGCACTGACCCTCCGACAGTGCGGCGCTCCCACAGCACTGACCCTCCCACAGTGCGGCGCTCTGTCAGCACTGACCTTTCGACAGTGCGGCATTCCCTCAGCACTGACCCTTCATCAGTGCGGCACTCCCTCAGCACTGACCCTCCAACAGTGCGGCGCTCTCTCAGCACTGACCCTCCAACAGTGCAGAAATCCCGCAGCGCTGACCCTCCGACAGTGCAGCGCTCCCTCAGCACTGACCGTCCGACAGTGCAGCGCTCCCTCAGCACTGACCGTCCGACAGTGCAGCGCTCCCTCAGCACTGACCCTCCAACAGTGCGGCACTCCCTCAGCACTGACCCTCCGAGAATGCAGCGCTCCCTCAGCACTGACCCTTCAACAGTGCGGCATTCCCTCAGCACTGACCCTCCGACAGCGCGGCGCTCCCTCAGCACCAACCCTCTGACAGTGTGGCGCTCCCTCAGCACTGACCCTTCCACAGTGCAGAACTCCCTCAGCACTGACCCTCCGACAGTGCGGCACTCCCTCAGCACTGACCCTCCGACAGTGCAGCGCTCCCTCAGCACTGACCCTTTGACAGTGCAGCGCTCCCTCAGCACTGACCCTCCGACAGTGCGGCGCTCCCTCAGCACTGACCCTCCAATAGTGCGGTGCTCCCTCAGCCCTGACCCCTCGACAGTGTGGTGCTCCCTCAGCACTGACCCTCCCACAGTGGGGCGCTCCCTCAGCACTGACCCTCCGACAGTGCCCACTCCCTAAGCACTGACCCTCCAACAGTGTGGCACTCCTTCAGCACTGACCCTTCGACAGTGCGGCGCTCACTCAGCACTGACCCTCCCACAGTGCGGCGCTCTCTCAGCACTGACCCATCGACAGTGCGGCATTCCCTCAGCACTGACCCTCCGACAGCCCGGCGCTCCGTCAGCACTGACCCTCCCACAGTGCAGACCTCCCTCAGTGCTGACCCTCCCACAGTGCAGCACTCCCTCTGCACTGACCCTCCAACAGTGCAGCACTCCCTCAGCACTGACCCTCTGACAGTGCAGAAATCCCTTAGCGCTGACCCTCCGACAGCGCGGCACTCCCTCAGCACTGACCCTCCGACAGTGCGGCGCTCCCACAGCACTGACCCTCCCACAGTGCGGCGCTCTGTCAGCACTGACCCTTCGACAGTGCGGCATTCCCTCAGCACTGACCCTTCATCAGTGCGGCACTCCCTCAGCACTGACCCTCCAACAGTGCGGCGCTCTCTCAGCACTGACCCTCTGACAGTGCAGAAATCCCTCAGCACTGACCCTCCAACTGCGCGGCACTCCCTCAGCACTGACCCTCCAACAGTGTGGCACTCCCTCTGCACTGACCCTCCGACATTGCGGCGCTCCCTCAGCACTGACCCTCCGACAGTGCAGAACTCCCTCAGTACTGACCCACCGGCAGTGCGGCGCTCCCTCAGCGCTGACCCTCTGACAGTGCGGCACTCCCTCAGCACTGACCCTGCCACAGTGCGGCACTCCCTCAGCACTGACCCTCCGGCAGTCCGGCGCTCCCTCAGCGCTGACCGTCCCACAGTGCGGCACTCCCTCAGCACTGACCCTCCGACAGTGCGGCGCTCCCGCAGTACTGACCCTCTGACAGTGCAGAAATCCCTCAGCACTGACCCTCCAACAGTGCAGCACTCCCTCAGCACTGACCCACCGACAGTGCAGCACTCCCTCAGCACTGACCCTCCGACAGTGCGCCACTCCCTCAGCGCTGACCCTCTGACAGTGTCGCACTCCCTCAGCACTGACCATCTGACAGTGTGGCTCTCCCTCTGCACTGACCCTCCGACAGTGCAGAACTCCCTCAGCACTGACCCTCCGGCAGGGCGGCGCTCCCTCTGCACTGACCCTGCCACAGTGCGGCGCTCCCTCAGCACTGACCCTTCGACAGTGCGGCATTCCCTCAGCACTGACCCTCCGACAGTGCGGCACTCCCTCAGCACTGACCCTCCGACAGTGCGGCGCTCTCTCAGCACTGACCCTCTGACAGTGCAGAAATCCCTCAGCACTGACCCTCCAACAGCGCGGCACTCCCTCAGCACTGACCCTCCAACAGTGTGGCGCTCCCTCAGTGCTGACCCTCTGACAGTGCGGCACTCCCTCAGTACTGACCCTGCTACAGTGCCGCACTCCCTCAGCACTGACCCTCCGGCAGTGCAGCGCTCTTTCAGCGCTGACCGTCCCAAAGTGCGGCACTTCCTCAGCACTGACCCTCCGACAGTGTGGCACTCCCTCAGCACTGACCCTCCGACAGTGCGGTGCTCCATCAGCACTGACCCTCTCACAGTGCGGCGCTCCCTCAGCACTGACCCTCCGACAGTGCAGTGCTCCATCAGCACTGACCTTCTGACAGTGCGATGCTCAGTCAGTCCTGACCCTCCGACAGTGCGGCGTAATGTTACTGCTGTTCTGCACTGTAATACATCAGGACTGTCCCATGGCATGCTGCGTACGTCAGAGATAGTTAAATGCAAATAATTTTGGTCTGTGCTGGAGAAACTCAGCAGGTACAGCAGCATGAATGCACGGCCAAACATTGGAGCTGGAACATCTCGAATCTGAGCAAGTTCCAGACCAGACACGAAACACTATCTCTGTTCCTGTTTTCCCAGCCTGCTGCCTGGCCTGCTGAGGTTCTCCAGTATTCTCTGTGTTTAGTTCTGTTTTCCAGTCTCTGCAGTACGTTGGTTTTCATTGAGTGAAAGATGAGCAGCCTTTGTTGATCAGAGGTAAGCATATACAAACAGTGGCAGTGTTACGCTGTCAGAACATGGATGGGCTGGGTGACCCAGGTCAGATGACAGTGTGCTTGATGAAAGACCACGCATCAGCAATGCACTGTCAGTGGATTAGTGACACAAAAGCCCCTGTGCTTTCTGACAAGTTAGTCTGATAAATGCTGAGCACAGGCCATCTCCCTGCAACACTGGCTGCATTAAATTACACCCAGCTCGGTGGAAAAATTGGGTGGAAACAAAGTGGAGAGAGCTTTTGTTTCATTCAGGGAGAGGCTGGTTAATTGTTGCAAAGATAGAGATAGCAGTGAGTCAGCAAGATCCCACAGAGGCCGGGCCAAACCTGATCAGAAAGCAGTGGTTGAGTGTGTCAATGATGCAGGTCAGGGCCCATCCCAGGGCGGAGCACAGAGTGTGCGCACATCAACTCCTCAAAAACAGGCTCAGTGTTTCAACCCATGTGCGTAAAGAGCAGGAATAATTCTACTCAGAAAACTACATTTTTGGGAGGATTTCCTTCCAGGGCAGGAGGATTTGTAAAACAACACCTGATGTGAGTGTAAGAGAATGCAACACTCCCAGAAAGACCCAACTGGGAATGTCATTAGGGAGGGAGTTCCAGGATGTCGATCCAACAACTCTGACAATGTGGCACTCCCTCAGCACTGACCATCCGACAGTGCCCTCTCCCTCAGCACTGACCCTCCGACAGTGCAGCGCTCCCTCAGCACTGACTCTCTGACAATGTGGCACTCCCTCAGTACTGACCCTCCGACAGTGCGGCGCTCCCTCAGCACTGACCCTCCGACAGTGCGGTGCTCCCTCAGCACTGACCCTCCAACAGTGCCCACTCCCTCAGCACTGACCATCCAACAGTGCGGCGCTCCCTCAGCACTAACCCTCCGACAGTGCCCACTCCCTCAGCACTGACCCTCTGACAGTGCGGCACTCCCTCAGCACTGACCGTCCGACAGTTCCCACTCCCTCAGCACTGATCCTCCGACAGTGCCCACTCCCTCAGCACTGATCTTCCGACAGTGCGGCGCTCCCTCAGCACTGACCCTCCAACAGTGCCCACTCCCTCAGCACTGACCCTCCAACAGTGCCCACTCCCTCAGCACTGACCATCCAACAGTGCGGCACTCCCTCAGCACTGACCCTCCGACAGTGCCCACTCCCTCAGCACTGACCCTCCAATGGTGCCCACTCCCTCAGTACTGACCCTCTGACAGTTCGGTGCTCCCTCAGCACTGACCTTCCGACAGTGCTCACTCCCTCAGCACTGATCCTCCGACAGTCCGGTGCTCCCTCTGCACTGACCCTCCAACAGTGCCCACTCCCTCAGCACTGACCCTCCGACAGTGCGGCGCTCCCTCAGCACTGACCCTCCGACAGTGCGGCACTCCCTCAGCACTGACCCTCCAACTGTGCGGCGCTCCCTCAGCACTGACCCTCCGACAGTGCCCACTCCCTCAGCACTGACCCTCTGACAGTGTGGCACTCCCTCAGCACTGACCCTCTGACAGTGTGGCACTCCCTCAGCACTGACCTTCCGACAGTGCGGCGCTCCCTCAGCACTGACCCTCTGACAGTGCCCGCTCCCTCAGCACTGACCCTCCGACAGTGCCCGCTCCCTCAGCACTGACCCTCCGACAGTGCCCGCTCCCTCAGCACTGACCCTCCGACAGTGCCCGCTCCCTCAGCACCTCACAGTGAGTGTGAATCAGTGCGATGTGGAGGTTCTGATGTGGGGGCTGTGTGTTGAACAAAATGCCTCTCTCTGGAGGTGAGAGCAATACTGACAGAGCCTGGTTGTGAGTCACTGGGGCAAGTTGTGAGGACTGGCGGCTCTGAGATTAATGAGACTTTGTGGGTTGCTGAATGTGAGGTATAACAATGGAAGCTGTTTCGTTCACTGTCCATTCTGGTGCTGAGCTGCTGTGGCCCTGATCTACAGGTTATAAATCTCCACGGTAACCTAAGAATTACTTTTCTTAACATTCCTATCTTTCTCATTCTTGGAAAACTATCAGAGCAACATTCCATTGGTACCTTTCAGTTTTGGATGAACTCCTGCTGTGCCAGGATTGTAACAGCCACAAATAGTTGTTAAAATGGAACCATTTGCAGGTCATTGCTATGTTCTGCCTCAAGGGAAGCTGTAACTTGTGTAAAATTCCTGGAGGTTTGCAAGGAATCTGTGAATATCTCTGTGTGAGTGGATGGCATTGTCAATTTAAACCATCTTGGAATCTTTTATGTGTCAATGAAATTGTCTCTCATTTGTCTCATCTCCAATGAACGCAGTTTACACTTTCCCAATCTTTTCTTTGAGATAACACCTTCATCCCAGGAGCCAGCAAAGTCAGCATTTACTGAAGCACTTCCAATTCAAGCTTAATATTCCAGACCCTTGCTGTATTTGATGTCCCATTCCCAGCACCATCGGCCTACAACCTCTCGATAGAAACACAAAGTGCCTCCCGCAGACTTACACAGCCTGCCCTTGATGAAGCAGCATGAAAACGGACCAGCTTTGAGATTCCGAACATAGGGATTCACGTTTTTCCTGCCATTCTCCTCTCTCTCCCTTCAACACAGACCATCGCTCTGCCCTCCTCCTTCTGTCCCTACGAGTGATTGGGAGCCTCTGGAATGTTGGCCTTGCAAGGTGCATGGGTTGGGGAGAGTGTGTAGGGGGAGTTTCAGAGTTAGTGAGACCACACATACAGTACTGCGTATAGTTTTGGCAGACACGCACACACACAAAACACATACACACGCACACACACAAAACACATACACACGCACACACACACACACACACACACAAAACACACACACACACATACACACACATACACAGACACAAACACACACACACACACGCACACATACACACACACACACGCACACACACACACAAAACACATACACACACACACACACACACACACATACACAGACACATACACACAGACACACACACAAATACACATACACATATACACATACGGGTACACACACACACACACACGCACACATACACACACACACACACACACACATGCACACACACACACAAAACACATACACACACACACACACACACATATACACAGACACATACACACAGACACACACACAAATACACATACACATATACACATACGGGTACACACACACACACACACACACACACACACAGACAGACACACACATAGACAGACAGACACACACACACACACACACACATACATACACACACACACACACAGACACACTTTCATCCACATGCTGTCATCCACTCACACAATGACACTGACATTCACCCCCTCCCACCCTCAATCACTAAAACAGCAAATATTTTGCCTGCCTAGCCCAGGTGAACTGACCTGACTCTGATTGTCAGAAGAAATCAAACTTCGGGCTTCAATTTTCTGTTTCAATACCGGAGCACGGAGCAGGGAGCGGCTCACACAGTGATCCCACAGTTAGTTCCCTTTCTCAGTCTCGTGGTAAAATGAGGATGAGAACACTGTGACACTGACTTTGGGAACAGTATCATCAGAAACTAACTGCCAGAAATGAGATTCTCCAGTCACACTCCAGCAGATTAGAGGAATCAGGAAGATTAGTGAGGAAAAGAGTATCTTTACAAAGGAATATTGCACATTCATCATCTGAATGTATTTCTGATGGAAACAATGCAGTGAGGGAGGGTTAAAGGTTAAGGGTGCTGAATACAGTTGTACCGGGCGAATACTATTCACATTCCTTAACCAGGGAAGTGAGCCGAGACAGACAGCTACACTAAGCTTAACCAATCCCAGATGCTTGGCTATGAGCACCTGGTGTGTGGTTACCATGAGACAACAGGCTTGTTTACTCTCTGCCTGACAAGGTCAGCAAAGGCTGCTGGAGGTTGAGGCAGATGTGGCAGGGATTGTGCTGTGAACATCACAGAATCACTGTCTGAGCCTGGCACAGCTGATGGGTGCAGGGAGCCCTGCGGCTGAGGCCCCTGGTCACACAGAGTGGGTGCTGGCTCGGGCGTGAGTGAGGTAGGACTCTCCAACCTAGTGACAGTGTCTGAGCCAGGTCACTCAGAGGAAGCCTGCTATTCGGACAGGGGAGCTGCGCTTCGGAAAGTACTAAAAACCTCCAACTTCAGTCTGTTTGCTCAGTGTCTGCAGACATGGCTGAGGCTCACAGCTCAATGTTGGACACACGCCAGGACACAGGCCAGTCCAAATAGCACATTGCATGTGAAAATAAAACCATCATCAATTCATCCAACCAAACCTCTGACAAAATACACACTCTCCCACTTGAAGTGACATCATTTCTTTGTAGCTTTCCTAAGACTCCCTGAAGACTCCACTAAGTTTTCACCCAGCCTTTAGCCTCTCTCATTTAGAGAGCTACGCTGGGACGATGGGCCGAAAGCCCCAAATGGGTATTGTTGTGGCCAATGATAGGGCTCAGAGTTCACACTATGGAAGCTGATTGAGCTGCATCGTTATCGCAGCATCACCCATAGTTAACACATACTACCCAGAGCCGCACTGTCGGAGGGTCAGTGCTGACGGAGTGGGCACTGTCGCAGTATCAGTGCTGAGGGAGTGGGCACTGTCAGAGGGTCAGTGCTGAGGGAGTGCCGCACTGTCGGAGGGTCAGTGCTGAGGGAGTGGGCACTGTCGGACGGTCAGTGCTGAGGGAGTGCCGCACTGTCGGAGGGTCAGTGCTGAGGGAGCGCCGCACTGTCAGAGGGTTAGTGCTGAGGGAGCACCGTACTGTCGGAGGGTCAGTGCTGAGGGAGCGCTGCCCTGTCGCAGTGTCAGTGCTGAGGGAGTGGGCACTGTTGGAGGGTCAGTGCTGAGGGAGCGCCGCACTGTCGGAGGGTCAGTGCTGAGGGAGTGGACACTGTCGGACGGTCAGTGCTGAGGGAGTGCCGCACTGTCGGAGAGTCAGTGCTGAGGGAGTGCCGCACTGTCGGAGGGTCAGTGCTGAGGGAGTGGGCACTGTCGGAGGGTCAGTGCTGAGGGAGTGGGCACTGTCGCAGTGTCAGTGCTGAAGGAATGCCGCACTGTCAGAGGGTCAGTGCTGAGGTAGTGGGCACTGTCGGAGGGTCAGTGCTGAGGGAGCGCCGCACTTTCAGAGGGTCAGTGCTGAGGGAGTGGGCACTGTCGCTGTGTCAGTGCTGAAGGAATGCCGCACTGTCGGAGGGTCAGTACTGAGGGAGTGCCGCACTGTCAGAGGGTCAGTGCTGAGGGAGCGCCGCACTGTCGGAGGGTCAGTGCTAAGGGAGCGCCGCACTGTCGGAGGGTCAGTGCTGAGGGAGTGCCGCACTTTCGGAGGGGCAGCGCTGAGGGAGTGGGCACTGTCGGAGGGTCAATGCTGAGGGAGTGGGCACAGTCGGAGGGTCAGTGCTGAGTGAGTGCTGCACGGTCGGAGGGTCAGTGCTGAGGGAGTGCCGCACTGTCGGAGGGTCAGTGCTGAGGGAGCGCACACTGTTGGAGGGTCAGTGCTGAGGGAGAGCCGCACTGTCGGAGGGTCAGTGCTGAGGGAGCGCCGCACTGTCGGAGGGTCAGCGCTGAGGGAGCGCCGCACTGTCGGAGGGTCAGTGCTGAGGCAGCGCCGCACTGTCGGAGTGTCAGCGCTGAGGGAGCGCCGCACTTTCGGAGGGGCAGCGCTGAGGGAGTGCCGCACTGTCGGAGGGTCAGTGCTGAGGGAGCACCGCGCTGTCGGAGGTTCAGCCCTGAGGGAGTGCAGCACTGTTGGAGGGTCAGTGCTGAGGGAGCGCCACGCTGTCGGAGAGTCATTGCTGAGGTGTGGGCACTGTCGGAGGGTCAGTGCTGAGGGAGCACTGCACTGTCAGAGGGTCAGTACTGAGGGAGCACCGCACTGTCGGAGGGTCAGTACTGACGGAGACCCGCACTGTCGGAGGGTCAGGGCTGAGATAGTGGGCACTGTCGGAGGGTCAGTGCTGAAGCAGTGGGCACTGTCAGTGGGTCATTGCTGAGGGAGCGGGTACTGTCGGAGGGTCAGTGCTGAGGGAGGGCTGCACTGTCGGAGGGTCAGTGCTGAGGGAGTGCCGCACTGTCGGAGGGTCAGTGCTGACGGAGTGGGCACTGTCGGAGGTTCAGAGCTGAGGGAGCGGGCACTGTCGGAGGGTCAGCGTTGAGGGAACACTGCACTGTCGGAGGGTCAGCGCCGAGGGAGCGCCGCACTGTCGGAGGGTCAGTGCTGAGGGAGCGCCGCACTGTCGGAGGGTCAGTGTTGTGGGAGTGCCACGCTGTCGGAGGGTCAGCGCCGAGGGAGCGGGCACTGTCGGAGGGTCAGTACTGAGGGACCACTGCACTGTTGGAGGGTCAACGCCGAGGGATCGCCGCACTGTCGGAGGGTCAGTGCTGAGGGAGCGGGCACTGTCGGAGGGTCAGTGCTGAGGGAGCGGGCACTGTCGGAGGGTCAGTACTGAGGGAGCACTGCACTGTCGGAAGGTCAGTGCCGCTGGAGCGCCGCACTGTCGGAGGGTCAGTGCTGTGGGAGTGCCACGCTGTCGGAGGGTCAGTACTGAGGAAGACCCGCACTTTCGGAGGGTCAGTGCTGAGGGAGTATTGCACTTTGGAGCGTCAGTACCGATGGAGCGCTGCGCTGTCGGAGGGTCAGTACCAAGGGAGTGGGCACTGTCGGAGGGTCAGCGCTGAGGGAGTGCCGCACTGTCGGATGGTCAGTGCTGAGGGAGTGCCGCAGTGTCGGAGGGTCAGCCTGGAGAACATGGTAATGTTGGATGTGTTGTTTCTTTAACTGCTGCATTGAACCAAGGACTTGGCTACAATGTGATGTGGCCACATCGAAGTGAGTGCTTGTGCAGTAGTACTGTTATGGAAGATCCCTTCTGCTGTCATGTTGATAACCTGCCCTCCGTCTCCATCCTGTTTTCTGATACAATATGGTGGATTGAAATGAGTAGCATGACGGATAATCCTTGGAATGGTAGGTTTAACATATGATGAACAGCTGAGGATCCTGGGATCGTACTCATTAGAGTTTAGAAGGTTGAGGGGAGATCTGATAGAAACTTACAAGATAATGTATGGCTTAGAAGGTGTGGACACTGGGAACTTGTTTCTGTTAGGCGGGGAGACTAGGACCCATGGGCACAGCCTTAGAATTAGAGGGGGTAAATTTAAAACGGAAATGAGATGACATTTCTTCAGCCAGAGAGTGGTGGGCCTGTGGAATTCATTGCCATGAAGCGCAGTGGAGGCTGGGACGTTAGATGCCTTCAAGGCAGAGATCGACAAATTCTAGATTTCACAAGGAATCAAGGGCTACGGGGAGAGTGCAGGCGGGTGGAGTTGAAATGCCCGTCAGCCATGATTTAAATGGCGGAGTGGACTCGATGGGCTGAATGGCCTTGCTTACACTCCTATGTCTTATGGTCTTATGGAAACATGGTAATCTGTCATATTCTGTCTGGTCAACTTCATATTGTGTGGCTGTAATGTTGGGTTGACTCAGGCTCTGGGCTCATCGGGAATAGATTATCACACAGCCATCATACAATGTCAGACCATGAAATGGGACCAATCGCACACTTAACCTGTGCTGGCACTTCCAAACGGCCAATTAGTTGCACTCTCTGCTCCTTCTCCATCGCACTGGAAACCGAGATAACAAAGTGTGGAGCTGGATGAACACAGCAGGCCAAGCAGCATCTCAGGAGCACAAAAGCTGACGTTTCGGGCCTAGACCCTTCATCAGAGAGAGGGATGGGGAGAGGGAACTGGAATAAATAGGGAGAGAGGGGGAGGCGGTGGAATTTGTTATTCCCTCTAAATCTCTCCCCATTGGCTGGCTTGTGAGGAGCCGCTTCCAAACTGCATGAATTTGCATCCAGCGTCATTGGATAAAAGGACATTGGAATGAACAACAGATTCAGAGGAAGGGAGGGAGAAAGGAACAGTCACCTCTCAACTGTACACAGACAAGCTAAACATTCTAGCTGGTGGGATTAAAGCATAACGAGTATAAATGAGAGGAAGGAACAACCAGGGTTCTGTCTATGGGCAAATCCTTGCAAATAGAATGAGTGGTTATTAGCTCACTCACTGAAGGAATGCAGGTGTGGCTAAAACTGCAAACAAAACTCAGAGAGAGGCAGATTACAAAGATCAGCTGCTTTTCATTTCTAGAATCATCGCCTACATTCACAGTGCTCCTACTACAGCTCAGCAGTTCTCAGTCCCTACACAATGTGCCTTAGAGAAACTAAATAGCAGATTCTCATTACAGGATCTCAAGATGAATTTCAGATATTCCAGTATAAATACAACAGCTTGTTTTAGTTAGTCAGCTCATGTTAATTTACCTTTCTTTATACAACACAGGATAAAATTCACCCTTGATCGTCCCCTCAAACCCTTCCATGACAGTCAATGACCATCTTTGAAACCCTCACCATCCAGGGGGTTACTAAAAACTCAGAAATTGAATTGGACCAGTGACGTAAACACAGCAGCTACGAGTGCAGGTCAGACATGGGGAATCCTGCAGCGAGTAACTCTCCTCCTGAGTCCCCAGTTCCTGCTCACCATCTACAAGGCACAAGTCATGAATACTCCCCACCTGCCCGGATGGGCGCCAACAACACTAAAGAAGCTCAATGCCATCCAGGACAAAGCAGCCGCTTGATTGGCACCACACCCATCAGCATTCTTCTCCCTGGACCACAGCAGTGGCACTGTGTACCATCTACAAGCTGTACAGCAGCAACTCACCCAAAATACACCTTGGGAGCAGGCATTTGGAATAAGTGCTTTCTTGAAGAGCCGCAGTCCACGTGTTGTAGATGCACCCACAGAGCAATTGGGGAGTGAGTGCCTGGATTTTGACCCAGCAATGGTGAAGGAACTGCCGTATGTTTCCTAGTCAGGATGGTGAGAGGCTTGAAGGGGAATTTGCAGGAGGTGATGTTCTCCTGAATCAGAATTAAAACTAAAAACTTCAAAAACAAAACCCAATCATGGCGCCTTGAGAATTGGAAGACAGCCCAAAAAGAAACCCCGACAGTAAAAGTGAGTGTGAGACTATTGGATTGTCCAATGGTTCACTCATGTCCAATGAGGGGAGAAGGTCCATCAGGCTCTTCCGATCTGAGTCAGTATGGGACTCCTGTTTCGCTGAGATGTGGTCACAGAGAGTATTTTTGACACAGTGAGTTACAGTGATCTGAAACCCACAGCTTGAAAGGAAGGGGGTGGAAGCTGATTCAATTGAACCTTTCAGAAGTAATGGAATAAAAATCGGGGACAGAAATGTTTTACAGGGAAAGGGGTGTGTGGTGTGTAACCACTTGGGTAGCTGGTATATAGGCATTAGACTGAATGTGATTCAATCCCCTCAGAAGTGGCCAAATGATGTGATAATGGGAACTGCAGATGCTGGAGAATCCAAGACAATAAAATGTCAGGCTGGATGAACACAGCAGGCCAAGCAGCATCTCAGGAGCACAAAAGCTGATGTTTCGGGCCTAGACCCTTCATCAGAGATGGGGATGGGGTGAGGGTTCTGGAATAAATAGGGAGAGAGGGGGAGGCGGACCGAAGATGGAGAGAAGATAGGTGGAGAGGAGAGTATAGGTGGGGAGGGGATAGGTCAGTCCAGGGAAGACGGACAGGTCAAGGAGGTGGGATGAGGTTAGTAGGTAGGAGATAGAGGTGCGGCTTGGGGTGGGAGGAAGGGATGGGTGAGAGGAAGAACAGGTTAGGGAAGCAGAGACAGGTTGGACTGGTTTTGGGATGCAGTGGGTGGAGGGGAAGAGCTGGGCTGGTTGTGTGGTGCAGTGGGGGGAGGGGATGAACTGGGCTGGTTTTGGGATGTGTTGGGGGAAGGGGAGATTTTGAAATCACATCCCACCGCATCCCAAAACCAGCCCAGTTTGTCCCCTCCCCCCACTGCACCACACAACCAGCCCAGCTCTTCCCCTCCACCCACTGCATCCCAAAACCAGTCCAACCTGTCTCTGCCTCCCTAACCTTTTCTTCCTCTCACCCATCCCTTCCTCCCACCCCAAGCCGCACCTCCATCTCCTACCTACTAACCTCATCCCACCTCCTTGACCTGTCCGTCTTCCCTGGACTGACCTATCCCCTCCCCACCTATACTCTCCTCTCCACCTATCTTCTCTCCATCTTCGGTCCGCCTCCCCCTCTCTCCCTATTTATTCCAGAACCCTCACCCCATCCCCATCTCTGATGAAGGGTCTAGGCCCGAAACGTCAGCTTTTGTGCTCCTGAGATGCTGCTGGGCCTGCTGTGTCCATCCAGCCTCGCATTTTATTGTCTTGGCCAAATGATGTGCTTAGTTATCCCAAAACACTGGCGCTTCAAGATGAAAGTTGGTGGCCACGTTTACCTCCCCTGGCTAACTGGGAATGGGCAATCCATTTCAGCTCGGCCAACAACACCCATACCTACGCATGGGACAGCGTCAGTGATGTTTGATTCTTGAAGGTGAGCAAACCCATGTTAATGCTGGAGAAGCCGGGACTGGGCCAGCAGAGTAAATAAACAGCCTGAAGGATCTGGACAGCCAGTGTCCAACCCAGAATGGGCCGTCGCTTATCCTTCTAAGGGAGGTGGCGGCCTGTGTGTATAACCAACCTGTCTACAAGCCAGCAGCATCGCTGGGGGAAGGCTGCGTCCAACATCAGCTCCTTCAAAGGATAGATCAGCGTTCATCTAGACCATAGATCCGATTTTTACCAGGAGACAAACTACCACACAGGCCCCAGGATTTGATTGGCGCTGTCACTCTGGGAACACAGCAGGTTACCTCAGAACTTTAGGGATCGCAGCTTCTACAGACTGAAATGGAGAAAAACAAGTTTACTTAAACAACATTTTTTCTGAAGGAGGGTCTAGGCCGGAAATGTCAGCTTTCCTGCTCCTCTGATGCTGCTTGGCCTGCTGTGTTCGTCCAGCTCTACACCTTATCTCTTTACTTAAACAACCGCCCCTTCTTGGTACCACGCTACCTCACCGACACGATTCCTCTTAAAGACACAACTCCACCCCAGGAGCCCTGTTACAGAGAAAAGGGTAGATTTCGACTCACTTCTTCCATCAGCGGTCACTGTCCACCTTGGGACGCCTGAGCTGCTCAGTCACAACAGTTAATGCATTGTCTGAACCTCACTCTTTAAACAAGAGGCTGCCATTTACATTTAGGTTTATTGTCACATGTGCTCAAACACGGGGTCCAAGAACACAATGAAAAGTGCGCAATGTTGTCACACATAATCCCATCTTAGGTACAAAGTTACAGAGATAGAGAAATAAAGAAGTTAAAATGTTTGGGACTAGTCTTCTTCGCACACAAGCTAAAATAAAGTTAGAAGCTAAAGTTAAAAAGTCAGACATTAGAGCCCTTTCTTGAGCCATGGGCCTGCAGACGCTCCACGCTGGGCTTTCCCCAAGAGAGTTCACTCTCCCCCTCACAGGGCTAAGACCCTCCCAGGACATGCCAGGCTTCACCGCTGCTCCTGGGTTCAGATGGGCACTCTGCTTTCTTGGTAAATGGGATGGGGGTTTTCCCATTCTGGCCTTGACCAACATTCCTCTTTCAACCCTTAGCAGCAAGAAGGCAGATTCTTTGGGTCCTTGTTAGGTCCTGCTGTACCCAAAAACAGCTGCTGCCATTGCTGACCGTATAAATCACTGCACCTTCACAATAAATTCACTGGGGGTAATTCTTATTCATTCTGTTTGCTGAAAACAAGCAAGATTGGGCACATTAAGATTTATGTGGGTGTCCCCAGCTTGTATATAAAGGGAAGTTAATGCAATATTTTATCTATGTATATTTCTCGTAAGGAATGGAGGACTGATTATAATTCCCATTGGGGTCTAGGCAAATGTCTGAAATTTGTTTTGCTTGATCTGGTTTGATTTTGAAGTCTGTTTTTATGAATATTACAATAGGTCAAATCTCTGGAGCTCTCTCCCTAACAGTTTGATGGACATACTTACACCAGATTGATTGGAAAAGCAGCCTGTAACCTGGCCATCTGATCCAAACAGTCTACACTGGGTCTGCAGTGCTACAGGAAAACTGGGCTTCCCCAGTTTGACCACAGAAATTAGGCATGGACAATAAATGGTGGGATTTTCTGCTCACAACGCAGAAATGAAAGAGAAAAGCGTACTTTTCCATCTGTTAGAGTGAAAGTTACATTTTAAATGTTTCATTGATAATCCCTGTGATGATTGAAAGAAAGATAAAACAAGAAGATAAAAACACACAAACACGCTAATTAAAGATAGGATGTGACCAAATTTACCACTGCTCCACCGTTCAATAAAAACACGATCAACTGATGATTTCAGTTCCCATGTCCTGCCTCCATCCCCAGGGATTAAAACTCTTGTCAAACTCAGCCGTGGAATATATTTAGTATCCCCAGTTTCCACTGGTCCCTGGGGATGAGATTACAGATATTAGCAGTTGTGTGAGAGAAGACAGCAGGCCCTCCTTTTGGTCTTTAATGAGAGGCCACTCGTTTTTGAAACTGTTGCCCAGGTTCAGGATACATGTTTCATACAATCCAGACGTCCCAGAATGCTTCACAGTTGATGGAGTAATTTCAAAGTGTAGTTATTGTTGTAAGAGATAAACCAGCAGCCAATTTACACAAAGGCAGTTCCCACAAATCACCAGATAATTTGCTTTTAGTGATGCTGTTTGAAGGATAAATATTGATCACACAATGGGAGAAGAGCCCTGTTCTTCGGCAACGACTATCCTAGAATCCTTGATGATTGGAATTGCATTGCTTCCCCTATAACCTGCAGGAATAGTCTTCAATTGTCTTCAGCTGCGAAGACAGGGCTAGAGAGTAGAGGCCATAGGGTGCTGGCTCTGTCCTTCAGAACAGTGTGTGCCCTTGGCTCAGGTCAGGTCACTTTGCTGCCCACGACCTTGCAGTCTACCTGTTCCACTAAAGTCTGGTAATGACACCCCCACCCCACCATCTCCACCCCATACACAGCAGGAGGTTCAAGACCATGAGTGTGCAGGAGTTCCACAGCAGCAATCCTCTTTCCCAGATTCCCGTGTTATGGGTCTAATGTGTTGCATGAATTAATTCTCAGTTTACTGCTTTTGTATTCAATGTGCTGAGTGGTAAAACTCAGTCTCCTATTTATGTTTCTGTGTACCTGCGTTTCCTGTGTGGAATCTCCCTGACTACAGTAAACTTCCTTACACTTCCCCAAGTTGAGTGCAACGGGATCAAAGGGAAGCACTTGAGGCAGTGAGTAAGGCCAGGTATCTTCTTCGGGAACATAGAAATAAAGATTGCTTTTGTAGCATCAAGAGTTTCTAAATAGGGAACGACGAAACCCTTCAGCAGATATGTGGTTCTGGCCTGTGTTACAGTGTGGCTCTATACTCCTCATTGTGTAATTGCTCTCACATGTAATCGATATATCAGAGGGACACTGCCCTTTCCCATTTGGTAGCTGGTTTCTAATCTACTCCACACAGATAACAGGGTCCGCCCCTGCTCACTATAACGTGAAATGAGCGCAAACATTTCTGTCTAATCCCAAACACAAATGAAAAGTAAACAGCAATTTATCTAAGTAGAATTGACAATCTCTTTCAAAGGCTTTCCTGCTAATCTAAACTCTGCTAAAAACATAAATAAAACTTAATGTAGTATTTTTGCCCATCAGCTTCTCAGTTGTAAGTCACACTTATGGGCCTTCCACTGGAGGGCTCCCACCTCTGGGATCAAATATTTCTGGAGTTTCATCATACTTTCTTCAGGTCAAATGTCTAGCCATGCCCTCATCCAATTGGTCACCCAAATTTGATGTGCAGCTTTCCAGCCAATCAAAACTCAAACTGACTCCCCTTTACCTCATTGGATGATTCTGCACTCTGAGTCAAACAGACTTGCCCATCCAAATCTTTTGTTAGGTACACAATTATTGCAAAAGTATTGTATTAAGTTCTGATATTGTTTCTCCATGAAGGTAATTACAGGTTTGACCGAAAGATTCGTCTTCAATTCCTGGAAACTCCTGGATAAATCTTGTGGATTGATGGTGTAACTCTTTTGTTGCCAGGGATTTAAGGAATCCTGGGACTGGAAGTGGGCTCAGTGATCCTCTCCCCTCAAAACTTGTCAGTGTTTAATCAGAATGAGACAATTTTCTTTCACGACACACTAAACCTGTCCTAGGATTGTTAATCTGGTGCTCTTATAGTTTTACTCTGTGTCTAACCCCATGCTGTCCCTGTCCTGGGAGTGTTCGATGGGGACAAGTGTAGAGGGAGCTTTACTCTGCATCTAACCCCGTGCTGTCCCTGTCCCTGGGAGTGTTTTATGGAAGCAGTGTAGAGAGAGCTTTACTCTGTATCTAACCCCATGATGTCCCTGTCCTGGGAGTATTTGATGGAGAGACAGTGTAGAGGGAGCTTTACTCTCTGTCTAACCCTGTGCTGTCCCTGTCCTGGGAGTGTTCGATGGGGACAAGTGTAGAGGGAGCTTTACTCTGCATCTAACCCCGTGCTGTCCCTGTCCCTGGGAGTGTTCAATGGAAGCAGTGTAGAGAGAGCTTTACTCTGTATCTAACCCCATGATGTCCCTGTCCTGGGAGTGTTTGATGGAGAGACAGTGTAGAGGGAGCTTTACTCTGTATCTAACCCTGTGCTGTTCCTGTCCTGGGAGTGTTCGATGGAGAGACAGTATAGAGGGAGCTTTACTCTGTATCTAACCCTGTGCTGTTCCTGTCCTGGGAGTGTTCGATGGGGACAGTGTAGAGAGAGCTCTGCGATTATCCATAAGTATACATTAGTCAATTACATGGCTGTGTGCTAATCAGTTAATGTAGCAGTGTTGTGCTGTTAGGACTGGTCTCATCATAGAAGCTGTGGGATGAAGCCTGGGCCCAAATAAGACAGTGGGAAAGTCAGCATTGCCCAGTCCGAGAGCACTAGCCTGGCATAGGGCTGTTCATCTGTGAGTGCATCATTATCTTGATTGCATGTACCTCTTCGAGCAGATCTACATCTACGATCACTCTGCCGAAATATGAAGACCCACAGGAAAGGCACATTTCTCCTGTTATACACTTAGCTCACCATGCTTTACTTCAAGGCTCCAGTCATTGGTCGTCTGACATGATCATCATCATGGATCCTCAATTCCACAGCCAATTAGGAAGCAGACGGACTATTCATGACTCAATTGGATGATTTTTGCCTCTGAGTCATTACTCCAGCTCCTATGGTTTTATGGTCCCAGGACTGATCCCTGTGGAACCCCACCGGTCACAGGTTACTTACCTGGAAAACAGCCCCTTATTCCAACTTACTGTTTCCTGCCCATTAGTCAATTCTCTGCCCATGCCAAAACACAATCTCCAACACCGAGCTCTTATGTCGAGCACCTTTAGAAAGTGCAACATATCTACCCATTCCCTCCTACCACTTCAGTTGAGACTTCTCAAAAACCCAAAGGGAGTTCCATTTGGATTTTGGGCCTATTTGGAGCAGTGGCTAAGTGGTAGCGCTTTTATCTCTAAGATTTTGCCTGTACCCGCTACAGAGATTCGCACATAATGTAGGCTCACTCTAGTGCTATGCTGTGAAATCTGCCAAATTTTAAATGAGACGTGAGCTTTTCAACTGGATGTGAAAGGTACCATGACCATATTAAGCACAAACCCACAGCACTAAAGCATTGCATGGGCATTATCTAATTGCTGATTGTGGGATTTTGCTGTGCAGATATGGTCACCCCTTTCCTTACAACAGGGGTTGAAAAATTGCTTCATTGCTTCAAGATGTCCCATGTAAGGTGTTGCAAAATGCAAATCTTTTTCTATTTCATTGCAATTTTAAGTCAGTTTCCAGCAAAGTGAAGTGTTCCATCACCCAATTAATGAAAAAAAATTGTGACTACAGCCACTTACTAATGAACCAAGAAGCAGGAAAAAAAAATTGGTTTAGACCTGAGCTAACAAGGTGTAGAGCTGGATGAACACAGCAGTCTGAGCAGCATCATAGGAGCAGGAAGGCTGACGTTTCGGGCCTAGACCCTTCATCAGACCTCTGCTCCTCTGATGCTGCTTGGCCTGCTGTGTTCATCCAGCTCCACACCCTGTTATCTCGGATTCTCCAGCATCGGCAGTTCCTATTATCTTTGGTATAGACCAGGAACTGAATACAAAACATCAGAGACAAGGAATGTATACCCATACAGATTAAAAAAAAAACAAAAACTAAAAAAAACTACAGAAAAATGGAGCCGGAAGCACTCAACTGTACTTTGAGAGATTATAGTGGGCTCTTTAGAGGTTTTTTGGGGAAAGCCAGGAAAGATGGGATCAAGAAGATCAGGTGTCAAAGCAATAACAACAGACTAAATAAGTGAAATGGCCTGTTCCCGTGCTGTAATTTATAGGGAGCAAGAAGTCAAATTGGTCTTCATGTGTGATAACAAATTAGCTTCCAATTTTACCAACTTATTGTCAAGTGATAACACCAAAGACTGATTCTAATTCTGTGCAGAAAGCAGAATAATCTACCCTTCAGTAATTACATAGTAGGATGACAACACCATTGGCCGAAGGCCCTGTACTATGCTGTGCTGCTCTAAGTTCTGTATAAAAAAGAACGACATTTTTGGGGACAATATACAGGGATGGAGTAACCTCTGAAAAAAACTTCAAAAAACTGTAGAACTTTAACAATAGGGACCATTGGAACAAGAGGATGCCTTTCAGCCCTTCTATTCTACCGTTCCATTGGATCATGGTTAATCTGTCTCTCGAGTCTGTTCTGTTAACCCTATCCCTGCCCGACAAAATTGATTGGTCTTGGTGGTAAAAGCTTCATTGGCCTCCCAGCATCCACTTGGTTTTGGAGAAGGCAGATCCAGTCTGCCTTGTTGTGAAGAAGGGAGCAGCCTTTAACATTTTTAGTTCTCACTGTAGGATGGTACCTGCTGTAGTTTGTGATGTTTTTATACGTTAGCCTGTATGACACATACCTCAGAGTTGGATTGTTGTTGAGTCAGATGTTTTGAAGTTTTTTTAACAACACTAACTATTCACATGGCTACAGCATCCCAGACTTACGCATGGTGTGTCGTACTAATTTTACTGAGGTTGGTTGGGGACAGTGTGGGGGAGAAGAACTGTATGGATCTGACTCACAGCTTCATACCCTCTTTGGCCACAGATGAGGACCCAGAGGACTGGAGAAGAGCCAATGTCGTCTCAATGTTTAAGAAGGGTAGCAGGGATAATCCTGGAAATTACTGGCCTGAGAGTCTCATGTTGGTGGTAGGGAAATTAATGGAAAAGATTCTCAGGAACAAGATCTATATGCATTTAGAGGCAAAATGACTTATCAGCAATAGACAGCATGGTCTTGTGCAGGGGAGGTTATGCCTCACTGACATGATTGAGTTTTTTGAGGCGGTGACAAGGATGATTGATGAGGGAAAAGCAGTTGATGTTGTCTACATGGACTTCAGTAAAGCTTTTGACAAGGTCCCACATGGCAGGCCGGTACAAGAGGTGAAGTCAAATGGTATCGGGGTGTGCTAGCAAGATGGATACTGAACTGGCTTACTCATAGGAGACAGAGGGTAATGGTGGAAGGATGCTTTTTGGAGCGGAGGGCTGTGACTAGTGGTGTTTCACAGGGATCGGCACTGGGACCTTTGCTGTTTGTGGTCCACATAAATAATTTGGAGGAAAATGTGGCTGGTCTAATTAATAAGTTTGTGGATGGTACAAAGAATGGTGGAGTTGTGGATAGTGAGGAGGATTGTCAGAGGATACAGCAGGATATGGATCAGTTGGAGGCTTGGGCAGAAAAAATGGCAAATGGGGTTTAATCCAAACAAATGTGAGGTGATGCATTTTCAAAGGTCAAGTACAGGTGGAAATTATACAGTGAATGGCAGAATCCTTAGAGGTATCGATATATAGAGGGATCTGGGTGTGCAGGTCCACAGAACACTAAAGGTGGCAGTGCAGGTAGATAAGGCAGTAAAAAAGGCTTATGGCATGCTTGCCTTCATTGTAATGGGCACTGAGTTGAGTGTAAGGACAGATGAGTTATGCTGCAGCTTTATAGAACTTTAGTTAGGCCACACTTGGGACATTGTGTACAGTTCTGGTCACCACATTACCAGAAGGATGTGGATGCTGTGGAGGGGGTGCAGAAGAGGTTTACCAGGATATTAGAATTGTGATCAGAGATAACGGGAACTGCAGATGCTGGAGAATCCAAGGTAACAAAGTGTGAAGCTGGATGAACACAGCAGGCCAAGGAGCATCTTAGGAGCACAAAAGCTGACGTTTCGGGCCTAGACCCTTCATGCTCTCTGATGAAGGGTCTAGGCCCGAAACGTCAGCTTTTGTGCTCCTAAGATGCTGCTTGGCCTGCTGTGTTCATCCAGCTTCACACTTTGTTACCAGGATGTTTCCTGATATGAGGGATTTTAGCTCTGAAGACATTTAGCTAGACTGGGTTTGTTTTCAATGGAACGCAGGAGTTTGAGGGGCGACCTGATAGAAGTTAACAAGATTGTGAATGGCATGGATAGAGTAGAAAGTTTAAGGCTTTTTTCCCAGGGTAGAGGGGTCAATTACCAGGGGACATAGGTTCAAGGTGCAGAGGGAGAAGTTTAAATGATAAGTATGAGGCATGTTTTTCACACAAAGGGTGGCGAGTGCCTGGGACGCACTGCCAGCGGAGGGGGTGGAAGCAGATACAGCAGCATTCAAGAAGCACCTGGATGAATACGTGGAAAGTAAGGTAATAGAGGGATACGGATCCTGTAAGTGGGGACAGTTTCAGTATGGAAGGGCAAAATGCATTGGCGCAGGCTTGGAGGGCCGAAGGGCCTGTCCCTGCGCTGTATTGTTCTTTCATTCTTTGTTCTTCAACATGACGGCTGCTGGTGAAAGCACACTACTGCTTTGAGGAGTAGCACATGGACTTAACATGGCTGTCTGAAAATCAGATCGCAAATTGATTTATGTTTAGTGATGATGATTGTTACAGTATAAATAGTACATTCTGTGAGACTGCTCATCTGAGGGTAGTGAGTAGAAGAGGTAATGTTAAATACCCCATTTCCTGCACATCTTGGAAGGCTGTACTGTCAATAGAATCCCTATAGTGTGAATTGAGGCCATTCAGCCCACTCCACCCCTCCAAACAGCATTCCACCCAGACTCAACTCCCTACCCTAACTGTACATCCCTGCATTTCCCACAACTACTCCACCGAGCCTGCACATCCCTGGATGCAATGCGTAATTCCCTATGGCCAATCCGCGCTAACCTGCACATCTTTGGGCTGTGGGAGGAAACCAGAGCACCTGAAGGAAATGCACGCAGACACAGGGAGAATGTGCAAATTGCACACGAGGGTGGAATTGAACCTGGGTCCCTGGTGCTGTGAGACAGCAGCGCTAACCACTGAGCCACCTAATGTACTGTCGATTGTTGTCAAATATAATTTGTTGAGTTCATAGATTCATACGGTACAGAAACGGACCTTCGATCCAACTCATCCATTCTGACTTCTAAACAGTCATCCTTTGACCTCATATGCTCCAGTGAGGTCTGAATTCATCGACAAATGTTACAGTAAGCCTATTCTTAGTTTGTCACACAAAGGAGAATTTGGTGAAAAACTCAGTCACCAGAATGTTGGGACTAATTGGACACATTCAAACCACCTACTGATACCCTTCTTAAGTTGTTAAAACTGGTCATCATTTGGTACAGTGCGCTGGGCCTACCCTACTTGGCTATGACCGAAATGGTGAGAGATTAATGTTCACTTTGGAGTCTTTGATGTTGAAGCCGATGGATGTATCACTTTGTGGATTGTCAGACTATGCTGCACCATGCATGCTGGTCGAGCAATGATTATTAGTCCATCTGCTTCAACTACAGCAAAGGTTCCAGGTCTTCATCCCAAGGAGGTGTATTGACTTTTAAACAGATGTGGCCAATACATGGGACTCTGTGGGCCTGCTTAAGCGATCAACGTATCTTGTTGGACTGTATTTCATGTGTGAATTTCCTCAGTATGTGTCATAAGGATGTGCAAAGGAATTATATTTTCACTGGCACCAGAGTCGAATTTAGCATCCATTCGCTTTGAAGTGCATCACTTAGATGGCAGTGAAGGCTTTATTTGTCTAATGGCATCCACATGATGTGATACACTTACCATGTTTACTCCCTGACTGGAGCCTCTAGCATTACAGTTATCTCCTTGACATTGCTAGCTTGATTACGTGTCACAGATGGAATTCTGGAAGCTTCTTTGGCTTTGTGCCTTGAAGCACTCTTCTTCACATGACGCTGTGAAGCATCGTGTTATACACTAAATTACTCTGAAATATGTAAATTGTCCCTTTGTGGAACATGTCTTGCACATGTCAGAAAATGCTGGACACAATCTTGGTGAGCAAGACATTCCACAAACTCATATAAGATTTAGAATGTTCCACCAAACCTGAGAAGCCCCACTTTCAGATTCTGCTGGCCTGAAGTTGCTTTGAACATTCATCCTTCTTCCAGTAGACCATCAATGGTTTGATGAGAAGTACTTTTCTGAAGGATTGGACAGGTATGGAGGGACTGACAAGTTCCATAAGCTTTGAAGCTAACTTAGCTTCAGTGAAATTGCAAACTGTAAATGTGGATCCACACCTACCGATATTGGTCGATGGTTCCACTTGCCTGCCAGTGGAAGGATATGAACTCAAGCCTGTTTATCCTGGAATTGACTTGAACATTGATCTTCAAAAGTCAAAAAAATTGACAGATCAAAAACAGAAGTTGCTGGATAAACTCAGCAGGGTTGTGATGAACTAGTGGCATTATCGTTGGACGATTAATATTCTGGGGACCCAGGTTAAAATCCCACCATGGCTGATTGGTGGAATTTAAATTCAACAAAAAGAAACCATCTGGAATTAAGAATCTACTGAATCATTGTTGATTGTCCGAAAATCCCATCTGGTTCAGTAATGTCCTTCAGGGAAGGAAACTGCCATCCTTACCTGGTCTGGCCTACATGTGACTCCAGACCCACAGCAATGTAGTTGACTCTCAGTTGCCCTCAGAATTGGCCAGGCAGGCCACTCAGCTGTACCAACGTACAAAGTCTCAAACAAATGAAACTCGATCGATCACCTGGCATCGACCAAGGGACCGGAAAAGACAACGGCAGAAACAGCCCTGTTGATCCTGTGGGATCCTCCTCACTAACATCTGGGGGTTAGTGCCAACAGTGGGAGGGCTGTCTCACAGACTGGTCAAGCAACAGCCTGACACAGCCATGCTCACAGAATCATACCTTACAGACAGTGTCCCAGACACCACCATCACCATCCCTGGATATGTCCTGTCCCACTGGGAGGACAGACCCAGCAGAGCGGGTGGCGCCGCAGTATACATCACTATTTCGCTGCTTTACCACCACTAGAGTCCCACTCCAGGATTTCCAGGCTATGCTATGCGACTGAGAGTATCCTGCTCTGGGCTACACCAGTCCGTGCCATCCTGCTGTTGGGGGGCCTACTCCACATGGAAAATGAGAGTCCCGCTCCATGGCCTCCCAGGCTGACCGACCGGCTCAGCAACCGCCTCTGAAAATGTCACTGACGCTCCGGAGCACATCGAAGCTGATTCCTGCAGAACATATCTCTCGGCCGCCCATTGCCCCGGGACACGGCCAGCATGACGCCCTGGGTGCACGGCCTCACCGTCACTCGGGGTACATGGTCTCACCATTGCTCTGGGTACACACTCTCACCGTCGCTCTGGGCACACGGTCTCACCATCGCTCTGGGTACACGGCCCTCCATTGCTCTGGGTACACGGTCTCACCGTTGCTCCGGGTACACGGC
Organism: Stegostoma tigrinum; assembly: GCF_030684315.1. NCBI lineage: Eukaryota > Metazoa > Chordata > Chondrichthyes > Orectolobiformes > Stegostomatidae > Stegostoma > Stegostoma tigrinum. The sequence continues at coordinate 6,604,977 of NC_081375.1, read as the reverse complement.
CTCACCGTCGCTCCGGGTACACTGTCTCACCGTCGCTCTGGGTACACGGTCTGACCGTCGCTCTGGGTACATGGTCTCACTGTCGCTCTGGGTACACGGCTTCACCGTCGCTCTGGGTACACGGCCTCACCGTCGCTCTGGGTACACGGTCTCACTGTCACTCTGGGTGCACAGTCTCACCGTCGCTCTGGATACACGGCCTCACCATCACTCTGGGTACACAGTCTCACCGTCGCTCTGGGTACACGATCTGAGTGTTTCTCTGGGTACACGGTATCACCGTCGTCTCACCATCGCTGTGGGCACGTGTCTCCTCCACTGGTCTAGGACGTGCGTCCTTGACCCCTCCGTCACTCTGGGGACCCGGCACCTCCTGGTTTGCTCTGACCCATGTCTGACCCACCAACGTTGCTCTGGACCGCGCTCACTCCACTGCCACTGCAGCACATGGCCCACGCGCTCAGATCCTGCTCGGTCACCGACGTGACTCCTTTCCTTCAGGTTAAATAATCAAAGTTAAATGTTGGGGCGTTGGGGGTGGGGGTGCGGGGGAATACTGTAAAGGGGAGATTGAGAGAGAAAGAGAAAAGAAAGGAAAAGGAAAAAGGAACTTGTGAGTAGAGGAGTTCCAACTGGAGCATCTTACTCTGCTGCCATCTTGCCATCATACAGCATGGAATCAAAATCATTGGTCTGACTCATCAACACTGATCAAACTAAACTAGTCTAATTTCCCTGCATTTGGCCCATACCCCTTTAAACCTTTCGTTTTCATGTACCTATCCAAATGCCTTTTAAACATTGTAACTGTACCTACATCGACCACCTCCTCTGGCAGTTCATTCCACTTACGAACCACTGTCTATGAAAAAGTTACCTCTCAGGTCTCATTTAAATCTTTCTCCTCTCACCTTAAAAATATGTCTCCTAGTTTTGAACTCCCTGACCGTAGGGGAAAGACCTTAGCTATTCACCTTATCTATGCTCCTAATGATTTTATAAACCTCTACTAGATCACTGCTCAACCTTCTACCTTCCAGTGAAAAAAAAGTCTCTACCTACCTATCCAACCTATCATAAACTCACATAGCACGGAAACAGATGCTTTCATCCAACCAAGTTTCCCAATCTGAGGTCGGCCCACCTGCCTGAACTTGGACCATGTCCCTCCAGACCTAGTATGCTAAACACCTTCTTAACCACTAGTGATGCAACTTTCAAGAACTATAGGCCTGAACCCCGAGATCTGCCTGATCAACAACACTCCCGAGAGCTCTACCACTAACTGTGTAGTCCTGTATAAGTTTTACCAAGGTTCAATACCTCACATTTCTCCAAGTCAAACTCCATTCACCCATTGATTGGGCCGCTGCCCAATTAGAAGGTGCAGACTTATGTCAAGAAAGCCATGATTACTTCACAGATAACATAATGTGGAGCTGGATGAACACAGCAGGCCAAGCAGCATCAGAGAGGCAGGAAAGCTGACGTTTCGGGTCTAGACCTTTCTTCAAAAGAAGGGTCAAGGCCCGAAACGTCAGCTTTCCTGCTCCTCTGATGCTGCTTGGCCTGCTGTGTTCATCCAGCTCCACACCTTGTTATCTCAGATTCTGCAGCACCTGCAGTTCCTACTATCTCCGAAATAATTACTTCACAGGTATTTCTTGAATTTTTGCGCTGTTAAGAGAAAGGAAATGGAGGAATCAACTTTTTCACTGTAGACATGGGTAAGGCATTTTAAATTTAGGAAAATTTGTTGCGTTTTATCGATGTTTTGTTCTAGGAATATTTTCTTAGGTTGGACCAATCTTTTCAGTACATCTTAAAGTTCCATTTTGTTTTAAAGCAGCTCAGCTGCAGACTCTCCGGTTTATTTTATTTCCAAGAGAGACATAACTCGCTGTGTTTCAACACAGGCTTGTAGCCTTTAGTTTTGATTGCAGCAGTAGCTTGAGCTCTGAACTCTGACAGATTAAGGGATGACTGTCAGGGAAAAACGTTTTAACAGCTACCATGCTGTTATCACCTTTTCAGTCTTTAGCGTCTACTTAGTGCCACTAAGTAGATGTCAATACTAGTTTTTAATGCCAGCATGATACATGTTAGTCTGTACCACAGTCAAGACTTTGTTGAGTCAGATCTCTTGATGTTTATTAACAACATGATATGGCTATAATATCAGAAGTATGGAGTATGGGTTGTGTGCTTAATAGTGTTACTGTACACTACATACACAGATCTGACTAGCTGAAGGTACCAAACGGACTTCATGTCACGGACTGAAGGTGAGGCAGATTCCTTTTGACTGGAGCATCACATCATTTTGTCATTTTAAAGTATGAAGGCCACTTTGACATGGAATCTACACGATAAAACAACAATCTCTTATCCTGGATCTGAGGTTCTTTAGTGTCACAGAACTCCAGATGAAAACTAGAATTTTGGATGCAGGGAGCTAAGAATTCCTTGGAAAAGCTGGGACTCTGAGTTGAGTTGGGAATATATCCTTGCTCTCTGGCCAAGTGCTTTTAGAAAACACTTTACCTTGGCCATTCCAGACATGAGGAATTTTGAAATCTGTTTCACATCTGCTTTTGACTGTACACGCTGGCCATATTTTTACTTACTGGGCAAGCGCCTGTGCATTTCAGAAAACTCTAATTTTATACCCACTCCCAGTTCTGTAACATGACTCGTTAATATGGTTTAACCACTGCCAGAAAAAGATACAAGACTTCACAAACAGTAAATTTAATCTTTTTGATTGGAGAGGTTCTTGAACACCACACAAACCCAGGCAGCTTTCTCCTACCAGAATTTGCAATCTTTTGGGTCTATAATTTCCTTGAAGTGCTTCAACAGAGTCTTCTAATGATGGTCTCTGCCAGTGCCACCATCACCAGTTTTAGCCAAAAATGCACTTCCCTGCTAGGTTCCATCCTCAACTCTCCCCAATCCTCATTTAGGGCTCTTTCCGTGACCTCATCTGCAAACAAAGGGGTTACCAGCCTATACTCCACACGTCCCTCTATTTAACACAGTGCATCCAGTGCCAAGTTACAAATGAACCAGAGATAATGGGAACTGCAGATGCTGGAGAATCCAAGACAACAAAATGCGAGGCTGGATGAACACAGCAGGCCAAGCAGCATCTCAGGAGCATAAAAGTTGACGTTTCGGGCCTAGACCCTTCATCAGAGAGGTCTAGACCCTCTGATGAAGGGTCTAGGCCCGAAACATCAGCTTTTATGCTCCTGAGATGCTGCTTGGCCTGCTGTGTTCATCCAGCCTCACATTTTGTTGTCTACAAATGAACCAGGTTTGTTTTTAAAGCCTATCAGCAAGATCGACAGCATTTTCCTTGAGCTTCACATCCCTTTCTCATAACCTATCCCAGTTTCTCATAATCTATCCCAGCGACATGGATACAGCAGGGACAGGAATGGCTGTTACGGGTTTTGGGGTTTAGATGTTTCAGTATGATCATTGAAGGTGGTAAAAGAGAGGGAGGTGCAGCACTGTTAGTCAAGGACAGTATTATGGTGGCAGAAAGGACATTTGATGAGAACTCGTCTACTGAGGTAGTATGGGCTGAGGTTAGAAACAGGGAAGGAGAGGTCACCCTGTTGGGAGTTTTCTTTAGGCCTCCGAGAAGTTCCAGAAATGTAGAGGAAAGGATTGCAAAGATGATTCTAGATAGGAGCAAAAGTGACAGGGTAGTTGTTATGGGAGATTTTAACTTTCCAAATATTGACTGGAAACGCTATAGTTTGTGTACTTTAGATGGGTCAGTTTTTGTCCAATGTGTGCAGGAGGGTTTCCTGACACAGTACATAGACAGGCCAACAAGAGGCGAGGCCACATTGGATTTGGTACTGGGTAATGAACCAGGCCAAGGTTTAGAGGGAGTGTGCCCTTTGGTGATCGTGACCACAATTGGTTACATTTACTTTAGTGATGCAAAGAGATAGATACATACTGCAGGGCAAGAGTTATAGCTGGGGGAAAGGCAATTAGGCAAGATTTAGGATGCATAGGATGGGGAAGAAAACTGCAGTGGCAGTTGAAGTGTGGAGCTTGTTCAAGGAACAGCTACCGCGTGTCCTTGATAAGTATGTACCTGTCAGGCAGGGAGGAAGTGGTCGAGTGAAGGAACTGTGGTTTACTAAAGAAGTTGAATCTCTTATCAAGCAGAAGGAGGCTTCTGTAAAGATGAGGTGTGAAGGCTCAGTTAGGGCGCTTCAGAGTTACAAGTTAGCCAGGAAGGACCTAAAGAGAGAGCTAAGAAGAGCCGGAAGGGGACATGAGAAGTCTTTGGCAGGTAGGATCAAGGAAAACCCTAAAGCTTTCTATAGGTATGTCAGAAACAAAAGATGACTAGAGTAAGATTAGGGCCAGTCACGGACAGTAGTAGGAAGTTGCGCGTGGAGTCTGAAGAGATAGGAGAGGTGCTAAATGAATGTTTTTCGTCAGTATTCACACAGGAAAAAGACAATGTTTTTAAGGAGAATACTGAGATACAGGCTATTAGGATAGATGGGATTGAGGTTCATAAGGAGGACGTGTTAGCAATTCTGGAGAGTGTGAAAATAGATAAGTCCCCTGGGCTGGATGGGATCTATCCTAGGATTCTCTGGGAAGCTAGGGAGGAGATTGCAGAGCCTTTGGCTTTGATCTTTATGTCATCATTGTCTACAAGTATAGTGCCAGAAGACTGGAGAATAGCAAATGTTGTCCCCTTCTTCAAGAAGGGAGTAGAGACAACCCTGATAATTATAGACCAGTGAGCCATACTTCAGTTGTGGGTAAAGTGTTAGAGAGGATTATAAGAGATAGGATCTATAATCACGTAGAAAGGAATAATTTCATTGATAATTTGATTAGGGATAGTCAACAGTTTTGTGAAGGGTAGGTCGTGCCTCACAAATCTTATTGAGTTCTTTGAGAAGGTGACCACACAGGTGGATGAGGGTAAAGCTGTTGATGTAGTGTATATGGATTTCAGTAAAACATTTGATAAGGTTCCCCACGGTGGGCTATTGCAGAAAATACAGAGGCATGGGATTGAGGGAGATTTAGCAGTTTGGATCGGAAATTGGCTAGCTGTAAGAAGAGAGGGGGTGGTGGCTGATGGGAAATGTTCATCCTGGAGTTCAGTTACTAACGGTGTACCGCAAGGATGTGTTTTGGAGCCACCGCTGTTTGCCATTTTTATAAATGACCTGGATGAGGGTGTAGAAGGATGGTTTAGTAAATTTGCAGATGATGCTAAAGTTGGTGGGGTGTGGATAGTGCAGAAGGATGTTGCAGGTTGCAGAGACATAGATAAGCTGCGTAGCTGGGTTGAGAGGCGGCAAATGGAGTTTAATGCAGAAAGGTGAGAGGTGATTCACTTTGGAAGGAGTAACAGGAATACAGAGTACTGGGCTAATGGTAAGATACTTGGTAGTGTGAATGAGCAGAGAGATCTCAGTGTCTACGTGCATAGATTCGTGAAAGTTGCCACCCAGGTTGATAGGGTTGTTAAGGCGGCTGAGGGACTTGAGGCTGTTTTCGTTAGAGAGAAGAAGGTTAAGAGGTGACTTAATAGAGACATAGATGATCAGAGGATTAGATAAGGTGGACAGTGAGACTCTTTTTCCTCAGATGGCGATGGCTAATATGAGGGGACATAGCTTTAAACTGAGCGCTGATAGATATAGGACATAAGTCAGAGGTAGATTCTTTCCTCAGAGAGTAGTAAGGGCGTGGAATGCCACGCCTGCAACAGTAGTAGACGCGCCAACTTTAAGGGCATTTAAATGGTCATTGGATAAACAGATGGATGATAATGGAATAGTGTAGGTTAGACGGGCTTCAGATTGGTTTCAACAGTCAGTGCAACATTGAGGGCCGAAGGGCCTAACCTGCGCTGTAATGTTCTTTGTCCTCACTAATATCCATGTGTTTTGACCCGAGATTCAAACCTAAAGTCCAGTTCAACAACTATTTCTACCTTTCCAGCTCTGACTCAAATCCAATTCTGAAAATTTACATCATTCACGTTCTAATCACATTCAATCATTAACAGCAAGACACATCTTTTGTAACAAAGCCATAGAATCCCTAGTGTGTGGAAGCGCTGGAGAGCATCCCAACACTGACTCAGCACCCTACCCTATCCCTGTAGCTCCACAACTACCGCGGCTAATTCACCTAACCGATACATCTCTGTACATTATGGACAATTTAGCACCTCAATCTACCCAACCTGCACATCTTTGGACTGTGGGAGGAAACCAGAGCACCCGGAATAAACCCACACAGACACAGAGAACATGCAAATTCCACAGACACCCAAGTCTGGAATCAGATCCGGGACCCTGGTGCTGTTAGGCAGCATTGTTAGCCACTGAACCACCGTGCCATCCAAAAGTCATTTTGCAAAAAATTAAAAATAGATTCTCGTTCAAACAGGAAGATGTTCCAAAAAAAGGGTTATCTGACTTCAAATGTTAACTTTCTCTCCTTACTGAGGCTGCAAGACCTGATATTTTCCAACTCTTCCCGTTCTTATTTCTCATTTTCCAATGAAGGTTTTTCAGGTTGGGGAGAAAGCAGAAAGTGTCATCGAAGTGTAATATGTATTATAAGAATCACCACAAAGAAGCTGTAACTCACCAGTGACATGCCATTAAATCACTCACAGCCCACCTGTCAACATCCCTTCCTGTAATTCACCTAGCAGGTACTTAAAAACAAAACCTGAGAATGAAAATGTCAAATGGTGGTGAAATAAACATTCAGCACCTCAATTCTGCAGTCCCTCACATCACTCCCTCCTTTGCCCCAGATCTCATCAGCGATTTAGTTGGTAATGCTGCTGCCTCCATGTCAGGTGGTCGTGGTTCAAATCCAAGTTTAGAAACTCAAGTACGTACATTCAGACTGACATTACAGTGCAACCCACTACACTGGAAAGGTGACATTCCTGCCAACATTTAAACAGGAGTCCTGTTAGGTCGATAAAAGATACATTATGGCATAATTCAAAGGGCAAAGGAGTTCTCATTGCTAGCCTGGCCAATATTCAACCTTTAGCCCTATACCTCTAACTGGTCGTGATCATTTTGTTATTTATGGGAGCTTGGTCAGTGCTGCATTTCTTCAAATGTACTTAATTAGGTGTTTTGTGGTATATAAGGCACTGTGTAAATTTGAGTTTTCTTTTCCCACATTCCAAGCTTGAAAGTGTCAAATCATTTCATTTCAGTATTGCCTTCCTTCCAATTCATTTAGTGATCTCATCTGTTATTTCAGTTTCTCAATGGAACAAAAAGGGAGTCCAGTTTATACCCCTGAACTTTCAAGACTAGTTAACTTCAACCTGTACTTAAATTATAGTGAAGAATTTCTCACATTTGGTGACAAGATGTAGTACAGAATCTATACCACAGACTCTCTAGATCTCCTTAGGTAGATTAACTATAGGTGACCTTTTACTTGTTATATCATCCTCCTCTCCCTCACATTAATATTTTACCACAGTTAACCATAATTCACTAACCCTTAGTTCAGTAACCAGAATTATTTAGTTAAGAATTTTCCCCCAATTTCTACCACTTTCTGCCTCCCCCACTTTGAAAATCTGAAACCTGTTATTCACGGAACAAAATGGAGCCTCTGCAATTTTAAACATATGTATTTAATTCAGGAAATAAAATAAACTGATGCCAGTTACAATGTTAACACTAGCAAGACCTTTGACAAAGGCTCAGAGCAAAGCACATTTGCACAAAATGTGGAAGAGTTCAATAAGACCACAGTACACAAACTTCCCAATGGAAGACTTAAAAACACGATACCCATTTAACAAAATCTGAGAAGTTTAACATACTCCATCGTACCCACTCATGGTTAATTCATTTGCCTGGACTAGTCTCAAGAACAAATACTGCCATGTAGTACAACACATTTATTGGCACTATTACTTGTAAAAGATGGTGATTAGTTTTCCAAACAGTAAAAATACATTGACTGGACTCCTCTAGTTAGGGCATTATGATTGTAGTGGGGGTTCTGGAGATGCAAACTTCACAAGAAACAGCAGTTTGAAAAATCTACACGAAATTGTTCAGTCAGATTTTTCTTAAAAACTTTCCTCCACCACGCCAACAGGCATTTTTTGGGTTTTAGAAAACATACAATTTCTGTAAAGAGAAAACAGACTTGAGTTGAGTTCAGTGACCCCTCTTTAGAAAGCTCTGAAGGATCACTGAACAAAATATTATTCTCTTCACAGATGCTACCAGACCTGCTGAGTTTCTGCGGAAATTTGTTTCAGATCCCCAGCATCCACAGTTGTTTTACACATTATTTCTGATCAAGACAAAACTCTTTAGAAGGAAATGCATAGAATGCAAGACCAATCCAAGGGATGTTAAGACACCCGCACTGATCAAATTCCAGTGAATAAGGAGCTGCCAAAGATGCAATACACCTCAACAGCACAGTCTACCCCCTTCACTATTCAACCACTTACATTATGATCCATAATGCCAAAGGAATGGTGCTTACAAATGAAGCAGTCACATGTAGCTGCTTCTTCCCATTCCACCTAACAGGCTACCATTGACATGAAAAGTTATGCTTCAACTCAACAGTTTTTACATAGAAAAACCCTGCAATATCTTCAAATATGGAAACATCCACCACCCTGTATGACTCTCACCAACTGTCACCTCATTTATACATCATGCTATTAAGGCGTAAGAAATGGGACAACTGGCAGAGGGCGTCTGACATACATCCAAATGAATTAAAACAGCATCATTCACCAGACTGATCAAGACCAAACATTAAATGTGGATTACCTAATGAATCAAAATGGAAGCCTACTCAATTCAAGCATGCCTCCCCATTCAATATCATAGCTGATCTGTATATGAAAGTTCATTTACCCATCATTTCATAAGATACTCTGACACGAAAGAAACGTCGCAATCTTATTCTCAAATTATAAACTGTCCATGACATTCTCAAGAAGAATTCTTGCTAGCTACCAGCCCATGGAAGTCGCAGTTTATTTCCTGGACATTATTTTAATATTATGGATATACGCCCTTTATTTCAATATCCCCAATGGATCAAATAGTTTTTGTATTTACATAATCAAATCCATGATCATTTGAAAAATTCCAATTCAATCATCTCAGAAGCTTGTAAGCAAGAATACAATCAACTTTTTTGGAAAACTTAGAAAAATCAGTAGAGATTCTCTGCAGAGTTTTATATTGGACTGCTGAATTTACAAATCAGATTTTTAAAAAACATCAGGATGCATCACCAAGTACTATTTTAGGAATGGTGCAGAATTAGGGTGAAAAAGTTAAGATTTAAAGAATTTATACATATTCAGGTGTTCACCTCCTGTATTTGGTTTTACCCAATGATTTTACAACAATATGAAACAGGAAAGGATGCCCCAAGACATGTAACTTTTAAATTATTTTAATACAAACTTTTATCAATATAAACTTAGTCCCTCTTAACAGGTAAGACACAGACTCAAAATACTTTGTTATACTGTTTTTATCAAGTATTGCACAAGGTAGGTACAAAATTAATATTTACGATTACATTTGTCCATAATATATAGCAAAAAAAATTATTTTTACTTTTTTAAACTCTTAACAGAAAATACAACTCTCATGTTTTTCCAAAAAAAGCTGAAATTTCTACACTTTAAACACCATCACTAAGGAATATCCTGTACACAATCTTTAAGAGTAGTTTGATGCCTGAATATGGATTTTTTTTTTACAACGATTTGTAAAAAAAAATAGAATGCAAGCTATTGCAGCCATCACAGATCACTGTAGTAAAAAGATATAAATGCAATACCGTGTTGTAGAAACAATATATACTCTGATATTTTACAAACTTCATACTAAATTAAATTATACAATTACAAAAGACCAGAAATCCCACTTTTATTAGTGCCAATTGTTAAATCAGCCCATGTCCTGTCCAAGTGTAAATACTGTTTGAGGAGGTTGTCTCCACAAGTTTTTTTTTTATTTTTAAAAAGGTACACAGTCCATATAAAATCATTTTTGTGCTTGGTTGGCAAAAACAAAAAACTTTTATGCTTAAATAACCAAGCGCCAAAACTACAAGCTTATTTCCCCCATTTCAAAACCATCCATAAAAAAGAAAAAAGTTCTCAAGGGAGTTAAGGGGGGGGAAAACACCCTTGGGTTCAGTTAAGTTTAAACTTTTACAATTGGGGCTTAATATTTATATGTATAGAATTTTCTTCCCCTTTTTAATTAGCCATGACAGGTTGGAACTGCTGGTTAGAATACTGCATGTTACTGAGGCTGAAATTCAGACCATCGACAAAAGATTTTTCATTGAGGCCTCCGTAGGCAAACATGTCAAAGGCATTACCATACTGGAGAGGGCTGAGGTTTAGGGGACTGTCCCCTGGGAACATTGCACTGGTACCACCCTGCCCCTGGATGCCAGGGAAAACAAACTCCTTGGCATTGGGAGAAAGGGCTGAAGTCTTCTGTTGCTGCTGGTTGCCCACACCAAGCCCATAGAGTGTGTGCATGGATGTTGACATGGTTTTCTGCTTCAGCAGGTTATTCATGTTCAAGCCAAGGTTAGTGGGGGATGCGCGAGTGACCTTACTGCGGCCACTGCTCTTCATTTTGGTCGAGCCGAACTTTGTAGCAGCAAAAGTGGCAGTGGTGAATGTTAAAGGCTGGGCGGAACGAGGCATGAAAGTGGGGCTCACGGCAGCAGAGTGACCAAATGGGGGGGATGGGGAGCTGGATACAGATGAGCCCCCAGTTGGGTCACAAATGGGCATAAAGACCTGAGCCTCAGGGTTGAAACTGTTTTTGATTTCTTTGTCCAGATCAGTCCCAGTATCATTGTTATCATCCACATATAGCACCTTGACAGGCCCTTTCTCTCCAATCTGATATGACACCTCAAAGGGATCTATCCAGACGCTCAAGTCCTCAGGCAGGTTGTCACGAACATCTTTCATGTCTAGTCCACTCTCTTTGGCAGCTTGCTCGATGACAGGATCAATGGCTTCCCCTACATGTATACACCTGTATCCAGATCCTCTGTATGGCTTGTCTGGATACCAGTGCCCTTCATATTTCTTCTTCAGAAGCTGTTCTAATTCTTCTCCAAAAATGTTAACTCGTCGCCTTGGGAGTTTATTGTACAAATATGAGATGATAAAATTAAGCGCTACTTGGATTTCAAGCTGCATAGCTGCTGAATCACCAGAATGAGTTGTAAACTGTGTTGCAAACCAAAAGAAAATATATATTAAACTCCTGAAGGAAGTGTTTAGATCGCCTCAGATAGAAGCCTCAGGTTTCTTAAAAAGTGCTGGTTAAGGTGAATTTCTGTTTTCCTTAAGTGAGTACTGCTGTTTGTTCCTTGAAAGGAGGAAAACAAGAAGGTATAAGAAAAATTGCAACATTTCAAGTGTGTTATTTCAATGTCACTTTCATTCTCATTAGAAATTTTGAATTGTTTGTGCTTTGCAGTTTTATCTCAAGTAGCTCCTCACATTAAACAGTAAATTAAGAGGTTTATAACTACTGAAAAGGACCCAAAGTTCTTGCATCACATTCTTTTAAAGCAACACTACTGAAAATTACAAATCAACGAGATGATTTTTAAAAGGAATCAACCTTCAAAATCAAATACCTACGTCACAGATTGGGCAATTGAGCCAACTGTTCATTAGAATTCATAATACAGATCTGAAGGCAGCAATCTGCAGAGTGGGCACCATTGCTCAGGAATAAATAAGATCCTTAAAACAACCATGAAATCCAAAGGGGTGGAAATAGGGGTTTCTTTAAACAAATAGAACAATTTTAAACATGATGAGAGATTATATTTGGAAAATTGCAGCTTCTTTTCAGCTCCAGGTCCCACAGTGACGTCAAACTCAATTGTAAAGTGCACAGAATGAAGGAACGTCACCGACTGCAAATACCAGACAGAATGCAAATGACCTGATTAACTGTAGCCATGCCAGAAATGCGAGCAGTACTCACGTCAACACTAAGCAGGCCCCAAACGCAGCATTTACAGAATCAAATAAAGAGGTTTCAAGTAGTAGGGAGGGGGCAGACAGCCTTTAAAACTATGCAATAAAATCAGGCACTGCGCCAGCTTTACACAGGTTTTTTAAGAGCCACACGCAGCAGGGAGCTGAATTTCTAACCCTTCCAGTCCAACTACAGTGAGAGCGATTACATCCTTCAAATGCAAGGGAAATAAAGATAACTAATTGCCAGGAAGGGAGAGCAAGCTTACCAGGCATTTGTCAGGGCTGGGGGCAAAAACCAAATTAAGCATTGTTCCATTTTAACGAAGGCTGCTCGGTCTACTGGAAGATGAAAGACTGCTCCTCCTGGAGAGTGAGTTTGTGACTGCATAAGCATTATTGTGGGTAGGGGGGTGAATGCCAGGCGAGGGATAGAATGGATCTGGGGGAGGAGTTTGCCAGGGTAAAGGGGGTGAGGAAGAAAAACAGCTCAGCAGGTAAATGAGGGAAAAGAGGAAAAATAGGGGTGGAGAATTCCATCAGGGCAAGGGTATGGGGAAACAGCTGTTTTGAAAGGTCAGATGGGCAAATGGATGGGATTCATATGGAGGTGAGAGAAGGACGGGTTGAAGGATTTGGGGGCGGGGGGGGAGGAGGAAGGATTTGTGGGGGAGAGAAAGGACAGAGATGGTACAGTAGGGGAGGGCATTGAGGTCGGGGCGGGGGAAGGGAATGAAGCAGTAAGAGTGGGGAGAGCTACGCTGTGGGGGCATTGCAGGGTGTGGGGGTGATCAGGAGTTTGGGGAGAGGTCAGGAGACGGGAATTGAGGAGGAACAGGTGGCGTGCAGAGTTGGATGAGGGGCGGGGGGCAGGCAGGGGACGGATCAGAGGTTGGGGGGGAGGGGGGAAGAGAGTAGTCGGGGGGGGGAAGAGAGTAGTCGGGGGGGGGGAAGAGAGTAGTCGGGGGGGGAAGAGAGTAGTCGGGGGGGGGGAAGAGAGTAGTCGGGGGGGGGGAAGAGAGTAGTCGGGGGGGGGGAAGAGAGTAGTCGGGGAAGGGGGAAGAGAGTAGTCGGGGAAGGGGGAAGAGAGTAGTCGGGGGGGGGGAAGAGAGTAGTCGGGGGGGGGAAGAGAGTAGTCGGGGGGGGGAAGAGAGTAGTCGGGGGGGGGGGGAAGAGAGTAGTCGGGGGGGGGGGGAAGAGAGTAGTCGGGGGGGGGGAAGAGAGTAGTCGGGGGGGGGGAAGAGAGTAGTCGGGGGGGGGGAAGAGAGTAGTCGGGGGGGGGGGGAAGAGAGTAGGCGGGGGGGGGGGGGGGAAGAGAGTAGTCGGGGGGGGGGGAAGAGAGTAGTCCGGGGGGGGGGGGGAAGAGAGTAGTCGGGGGGGGGGGAAGAGAGTAGTCGGGGGGGGGGAGGAGAGTAGTCGGGGGGGGGGGGAAGGGAGTAGTCGGGGGGGGGGAAGAGAGTAGTCGGGGGGGGGGGGAGGAGAGTAGTCGGGGGGGGGGGGAAGGGAGTAGTCGGGGGGGGGGAAGAGAGTAGTCGGGGGGGGTAGTCGGAGGGGGGGGAGTAGTCGGAGGGGGGGGGAGTAGTCGGAGGGGGGGGGAGTAGTCGGAGGGGGGGGGAGTAGTCGGAGGGGGGGGGAGTAGTCGGAGGGGGGGGGAGAAGTAGTCGGAGGGGGGGGAGAAGTAGTCGGAGGGGGGGGAGAAGTAGTCGGAGGGGGGGGAAGTAGTCGGAGGGGGGGGAAGTAGTCGGAGGGGGGGGAAGCAGTCGGAGGGGGGGGAAGCAGTCGGAGGGGGGGGAAGCAGTCGGAGGGGGGGGAAGCAGTCGGAGGGGGGGGAAGCAGTCGGAGGGGGGGGGAAGTAGTCGGAGAGGGGGAGTAGTCGGAGAGGGGGAGTAGTCGGAGAGGGGGAGTAGTCGGAGAGGGGGAGTAGTCGGAGAGGGGGAGTAGTCGGAGAGGGGGGGAAGTAGTCGGGGGGGGGAAGTAGTCGGAGTGGGGGGGTGGGACATTTGAGGGGGGGCAGGAGGCGGGGGGGTCGTTGCAGGTTTTCAGGAGATGGGGGTGGGGGCAGCTTGGGCAGGGCTTAAGGAGGGGGTCTTAAGGGAGTGGGAGGGTTAAAGTGGGTGGAGGGGAGAAGAGAGAGCGGGGGGGGGGGAGAAGAGAGAGCGGGGGGGGGGGAGAAGAGAGAGCGGGGGGGGGGGAGAAGAGAGAGCGGGGGGGGGGGAGAAGAGAGAGCGGGGGGGGGGAGAAGAGAGAGCGGGGGGGGGAGAAGAGAGAGCGGGGGGGGGGAGAAGAGAGAGCGGGGGGGGGGAGAAGAGAGAGCGGGGGGGGGGGAGAAGAGAGAGCGGGGGGGGGGGGAGAAGAGAGAGCGGGGGGGGGGAGAAGAGAGAGCGGGGGGGGGGAGAAGAGAGAGCGGGGGGGGGGAGAAGAGAGAGCGGGGGGGGGAGAAGAGAGAGCGGGGGGGGGGAGAAGAGAGAGCGGGGGGGGGAGAAGAGAGAGCGGGGGGGGGGGGAGAAGAGAGAGCGGGGGGGGGGGAGAGAGAGCGGGGGGGGAGGAGAGAGAGCGGGGGGGGGAGGAGAGAGAGCGGGGGGGGGAGGAGAGAGAGCGGGGGGGGGAGGAGAGAGAGCGGGGGGGGGAGGAGAGAGAGCGGGGGGGGAGGAGAGAGAGCGGGGGGGGGAGGAGAGAGAGCGGGGGGGGAGGAGAGAGAGCGGGGGGGGGGAGGAGAGAGAGCGGGGGGGGAGGAGAGAGAGCGGGGGGGGGGAGGAGAGAGAGCGGGGGGGGGGAGGAGAGAGAGCGGGGGGGGGGAGGAGAGAGAGCGGGGGGGGGAGGAGAGAGAGCGGGGGGGGAGAAGAGAGAGCGGGGGGGGAGAAGAGAGAGCGGGGGGGGAGAAGAGAGAGCGGGGGGGGAGAAGAGAGAGCGGGGGGGGAGAAGAGAGAGCGGGGGGGGAGAAGAGAGAGCGGGGGGGGAGAAGAGAGAGCGGGGGGGGAGAAGAGAGAGCGGGGGGGGAGAAGAGAGAGCGGGGGGGAGAAGAGAGAGCGGGGGGGGAGAAGAGAGAGCGGGGGGGGAGAAGAGAGAGCGGGGGGGAGAAGAGAGAGCGGGGGGGAGAAGAGAGAGCGGGGGGGGAGAAGAGAGAGCGGGGGGGGAGAAGAGAGAGCGGGGGGGGAGAAGAGAGAGCGGGGGGGGAGAAGAGAGAGCGGGGGGGGAGAAGAGAGAGCGGGGGGGGAGAAGAGAGAGCGGGGGGGGAGAAGAGAGAGCGGGGGGGGGGGAAGAGAGAGCGGGGGGGGGGGAAGAGAGAGCGGGGGGGGGGGAAGAGAGAGCGGGGGGGGGGAAGAGAGAGCGGGGGGGGGGAAGAGAGAGCGGGGGGGGGGGAAGAGAGAGCGGGGGGGGGAGAAGAGAGAGCGGGGGGGGGGGAAGAGAGAGCGGGGGGGGGGAAGAGAGAGCGGGGGGGGGGGAAGAGAGAGCGGGGGGGGGGGAGAAGAGAGAGCGGGGGGGGGGAAGAGAGAGCGGGGGGGGGGAAGAGAGAGCGGGGGGGGGGAGAAGAGAGAGCGGGGGGGGGGAAGAAGAGAGAGCGGGGGGGGGGAAGAAGAGAGAGCGGGGGGGGGGAAGAAGAGAGAGCGGGGGGGGGAAGAAGAGAGAGCGGGGGGGGGGGAAGAGAGAGCGGGGGGGGGAAGAAGAGAGAGCGGGGGGGGGAAGAAGAGAGAGCGGGGGGGGGAAGAAGAGAGAGCGGGGGGGGGGAAGAGAGAGCGGGGGGGGGGAAGAGAGAGCGGGGGGGGGGAAGAAGAGAGAGCGGGGGGGGGAAGAAGAGAGAGCGGGGGGGGGGAAGAAGAGAGAGCGGGGGGGGGGAAGAAGAGAGAGCGGGGGGGGGAAGAAGAGAGAGCGGGGGGGGGGGAAGAGAGAGCGGGGGGGGGAAGAAGAGAGAGCGGGGGGGGGAAGAAGAGAGAGCGGGGGGGGGAAGAAGAGAGAGCGGGGGGGGGGAAGAGAGAGCGGGGGGGGGGAAGAGAGAGCGGGGGGGGGGGAAGAGAGAGCGGGGGGGGGGGAGAAGAAGAGAGAGCGGGGGGGGGGGAAGAAGAGAGAGCGGGGGGGGGGAGAAGAGAGAGCGGGGGGGGGGGGGAAAGAGAATGGGGCGTCAGGAACAGTTACCGTCGCTCTCCAGGAGCAGACTTTAAACAGCAGTGAGATAACCGCCCTGTTGCGGTAGCAGCCGCCTCACTGTCGCCTCTCTCTATCTATCGCCCTGAGTGCGGCCCGCGAGCGGAGAAGGTTCTAGTACTTACTCGGCTGTTCCTGGCGCTGATTAAATGGACAGTCAATGAGGGAGAATCTGAGGGAGAAATCCGTCGCGTTTTTGTTTTGTTGAACTTTTAGTAAAAAAATTTGTATTTTCTTTGAGGTGATATATTACGTTCATATATTTTATGTAATTTCCTTCTTGTTGCGGTCAGCGCCGCTCCTCCACCGCACACAACCCGCAACCTGCCAGGAGCGTTTACAACTCATTGCCATCGGCCCGCGGCGCACCGCTATTTATAGCCTCGCTCCCTCCGCGGACCCTCAGCACGGAGGGGGCGGGGCCACATCGTGAAGTGGGAATGCCCGGGACTACTTTATCATTATAACGTCCCGGTAGTAGGCGGGGCCTAGGCTCAGTGCGCAGTTTCGATTGGGCGAACGCGAGCGTGTCCCCGCCTCTTTCGCCGCAGAGGTATTTAAACGTTTGGTCGGGAGGGCGGGGCTCTGAAAGTAATGTTTTGATTGAGCTAGAGACATGTCTATCATTGCGTCCCTCAGAATCGTAAATGGTTGCTTTGGTAAATAGTCCCCACACGATCTAGTTCGTTTACAGTTAAAGTTCAACCAGAAGACCAAGAGATGCAAATCTAAATCACGTTATTAGTGAGTGCTGACATTATAGAAATCGTCAAAATAACAATCATAAGGTACAAAGTGTCCATATAGGCTTCGTGTGTGATAAACACTGAGTGCGCATGGATACCGAGTGACTGGTATCTGGCTAAAAATACAGGCGGCTGATCATGCCCCGTGCTCTGATTGGTCGGAGCGGGCAGTGGGGGGGCGGGGAATTCGGTGGGGAGCATTGCATTCTGATTGGCCGCCGGTATCTAGGGCCGGTGCCTGGCTCTAACCTCCCAACGAAAGATGCCGGGGGTTGGTGAGGAACGGGGGCGCGCGTTTCCTGTCACAACAAAACCGCTTGCCCACGGGCCGGGCGCGCGTCAGCATGTAATCGTCCAGTAGAGAGGGGAAAGCAGGACTGCAACATGCAGGTATATACATTTCGGTGCAATGACGGCGAGTTTGGCTGAGGCGGTTCGCACCGGGGCAGCCGCGCGCTCCCGATCAAGGGCGCTGCTGAAAGTCAAAAGCTGGTGGCAGTGCGCAAGCGCAAGACCCTGGACCGATGCATCCAATCAGAAGAGGCGGGCGTGGCCGTGGCGGAGCATGCGCACAGCAGGGTGGCACTGATCTTTCCTGCAATGGCGCAGCTGAGTTGGCAGCTTCAGGGGTGTCCTGCCTGTCCTGCAAAGCTGCTCTTGTGCAAACGTGCACTAATGGGGCCCTCGGTGCTCCCCGGACGCATTGGTAATGAACTCACGATCCATAGCCAAGACTGATGTACTCCAGAGATGGGTCAAAACACCACAGAATCATTTGGGGGAATTTAAATCCGCGTAAACGCCCGGAACCAATGGCTTTGCAGGCAATATTGATCAAGAAATTACCAGAATGTTACAAAAACCCATTTGGTTCGCAAGTGTACGTTGGGGAATGTAATCTCCTGCATTTACCTGGGCTGGGTAACAGGGCACAGCACTGTGTTTCACTTAGCTGTCCTCTGAAACAGCCCAGTAAGGCACTCAGTCCAGTGGGAATTGGGAACGGGCTATAAACTGCTGGCTTCACTAGCAACTGGAATCCCAAGAGTAAGGTAACACCAAAATAGCCCCTATAGCCGTACAACATTGTGTGTTCCATGACAACTATTCAAGAGTGCATACTCTGCTACTTACAATTAGAGAGAAAGGAGAGTCATGTTCCAGAGACCTAAAGGTACACAGTGTGAAAACAGGCCCTTTGACCCAACTCATCCATGCAGACCCTGTTTCATAAACCAAACTAGTCCCATTTGCCTGTGTTTGAATTAGTTTATTATTGATATTTTACCTCAATGTCATTTCCTGCATTATCCTCGCATCCATTGAGATCTTTAATATTTAGAAATTTATTAATTGACATGTTGAATATTCTCAGTGACGACGCTACCAGAACTCATTAGGTGAAATATTTCCTCTGCATCTAAGTCCTGAATAGCTTACCCGTTAGCTTCAGTTCCCCCAGATTCCACGCTCTGGAACTTAGCATCTAGAGTGAAGCACTTTCAGAATGTGACACAGTTCACTGAGATTACATCTTATTCTTTAGTCTTCAGAGTATGGGCTACTTTACACTGAATCTCTCCTCATAGGAAAGGCCTCTCATACCAACTATCAATCTTGCCCACCTTTGTTGCAATCCATCTTAGACAAGTTAAATGTTTCTTAAACAAGACAAGAGTTCCAAGGGTGGGTCTACACTTGCGTTAAGTGGAGTAAGACTTGTTTTTTTACCCTTATATTTTAATCCCTTGCAATTAAGCCTCATGTGCCATTTGTCTTGCTGGCTGCTTGTTACACCTTAAAGTTAACCTTTAAATTAACAAAACTATCTCAAATATTTCTTTCCTTCCTGTTGACAAGATTTGATCATGAACTACCAACTGACATCTCCTTGTCATTTATTCTATTCAAAATCAACGTTATTTTATATTACCATATGAAGAGAAAATGCTTTAATTTAAAGAGGGATCTCGAGCTGTTACATTTTAAGTATTAACAAGCTTCAATGGATGAGAAACAAAATGTCTAGTAATAGAACTATTAACACGACAAACAATAGTAATTATCTAAACACATATTTGGTACAATTCAAACCAGTGAAGAACCCTAAACAGCAACAAGTCATATTAACCAACAATGGTCAACTAATAAATTACGAAACAGCATCGAGCTAAACTAAAATATCAACATAAGCATGTGTTCAAATGAATCCAGCAGATCGAAGACTATTAAAACCAAAAAGTTACACAAACAAATAATCAAATGCAAAAAGGAGAATGAAACAAAAACTTGCAAATACAAAAACTCTACTCCTCGAAGCTAACGATAAAAGTTTTTAAAAAACATATATTGAGAAGTAAAAGTGAATGTTGGTCCTTTAGCATAATTTCATTTTTTACTTACTTTGAGCTGATTAAATATCTAGAGGGAATAATGAGAACCAAGAAAGGCACTTTTCTGGGTCCTCAGGATGTTTAAAGAAGAAAGTGAGAAAGTTGCAGTTTGTAATGTTCCATAAGTCTAGATTATGTCTTTGGATCAGAAAATTGCAAATGTCATTCCTTTATTTGAGAAATGACAGAGAGGGAAACCAGGTACCTACAGACTTGTAAAGTTAACATTAATTAGGGTGAGGTTACCTTTTATTGATCAGAATAATTGAGTCTTGGATCAATATCAATTGATCAGAGAATCAACAATATTTTGTGAGGTTGTGTTTGACTAACGCAAGTTAATAGAACATAGAACAGTACAGCACAGAACAGGCCCTTCAGCCCACGATGTTGTGCCGACCATTGATCCTCATGTATGCACCCTCAAATTTCTGTGACCATATGCATGTCCAGCAGTCTCTTAAATGACCCCAATGACCTTGCTTCCACAACTGCTGCTGACAACGCTTTCCATGCTCTCACAACTCTCTACGTAAAGAACCCGCCTCTGACAACCCCTCTATACTTTCCTCCAACCAGCTTAAAACTATGACCCCTCGTGTTAGCCATTTCTGCCCTGGGAAATAGTCTCTGGCTATCATCTCTGTCTATGCCTCTCATTATCTTGTATACCTCAATTAAATCCCCTCTCCTCCTCCTTTTCTCCAATGAAAAAAGTCCGAGCTCAGTCAACCTCTCTTCATAAGATAAGCCCTCCAGTCCAGGCAGCATCCTGGTAAACCTCCTCTGAACTCTCTCCAAAGCATCCACATCTTTCCTATAATAGGGCGACCAGAACTGGTTGAATTTTTTGAGGAGGTTACTGGCATAGTGAATCAGGGAGTATATGCAGACACTGTCTTTTATCAATGTCCAAGTGCATTTAATAATGTTTTACAAATTAATTAGACTGGAAGCATATGGAATTGGAGGTAACCCTGTGATGTGGATTAATAATTGCTTGGAAAGGCAGATAGACAGAAGGGTTAAAGGAAACCTTCTCTGATTAGCAGTTTTCCATTTTTCACCGTATATAACCAGTTTGGATGAAGAAATGAAGAATTACATTTCCAGTTTTGGACTTTACAAGAAGTAGCAAGCAGTGTGGATGGCAGCAGAAAGTTGTGAAGGCCGTAGACAGACTAAGTGAGAAAAACGATGGCAGTTTAACTCAGCTGGAACACAACATGGGGAAGTCTGAGGTCATCTGTCTGGATTGGAGCAATATAAATTACAATATTTTCCAACTGCGGAGGGACGAGGAGAGATAGAGTGATTCTGGTTAGATCCCATTTATGCTCAGCTCTGGACACTGTATGTCAGAAGGATATATTTATTCTTTGAGAGGATGCAGGACAGATGCAGGAAAATGATACTGAGGTTTAAGGACGTACACTATAAGCGTAGATTTCTAAGCATCGCTTATGCTTCATTGAGGTTAGAATTGTAAGGGGTAATCTAAATGACTTTTAAATTAATAAAGGGATCAAGCAGATAGAGAAAAACTAATATCTCTGGGGATTGCGGGTACAGAAAAAGAGGGCAAAATCTTATAATTCAAACTGGGTCTTTCAGGGATGCAATCAATAAATATTTCTTCCCAAAAAGGGGAATCTGGAGATTATGAACCTCAACTGATTATAAATGTTATGGATCAATCAACCTTTCAGGACTGAGATGGGATTAGAACATAGAACAGTACTGCACAGTACAGGCCCTTCGGCCCACGATGTTGTGCCGAACTTTTACCCTAATCCTAAGGTCTATCTAACCTCCACCCCTAACTTATACTATCATCCATATGCCTATCTAGCAGTTGCTTAAATGCCCCTAATGAGGCTGACTCCACTACCCTCTCCGGCAATGCATTCCACGCCCTGACCACTGTCTGAGTAAAGAACCTACCTCTGACGTCTCCCCTGTATCTACCTGCTCTCACTTTAAAACTATGCCCCCTTGTAATAGCTACCTCCACCTTAGGAAAAAGTCCCTGGCTGTCCACTCTATCTATACCTCTGATAATTTTGTACATCTCTGCCAATTCACCTCTCATCCTTTGTCGTTTTAAAGAAAAAAGCCCTAGCTCTCTCAACGTTTTCTCGTAAGTCCTTCCTTCCATTCCAGGCAACATCCTGGTAAATCTCCTCTGCACCTTTTCCAATGTTTCCACATCCTTCCTGTAATGAGGCGACCAGAACTGTACATGATACTCCAGATGTGGCCGGACCAGGCTTTTGTATAGCTGGAGCATAGCTTCACGGCTCTTGAACTCGATCCCTTTGTTAATGAAAGCTAACACACCATCCGCCTTCTTAACTCTATCCACCTGGGTGGCAGCTTTCAGGGAACTGTGGACATGAACCCTGAGATCCCTCTGCTCCTTCACACTGCCAAGAATCTTTCCATTAACCCTGTATTCTGCTTCCAAGTTTGTCCTTCCAAAATGAATCACCTCACACTTTTTAGGGTTAAACTCCATCTGCCACTTCTCAGTCCAGCTCTGCATCCTATCAATGTCCTTTTGTAACCTAGAACAGCCCTCTGCACTGTCAACAACGCAACCCACTGTCATAACGTCGGCGAACTTGCTAATCCACCCTTTCACTTCTTCATCCAAATTATTTACAAAAATCACAAATAGAAGAGGATCCAGGACAGATCCTTGTGGTACACCACTTGTAACTGAGCACCATGTTGAATATTTTCTGTCCATTGCTACCCTTTGTCTTCTAAGGGTCAGCCAATTCTGAATTCAATCTGCCACATTTTCCCCATTCCGTGCTTCCTTACCTTCTGCATGATCCTACCATGGGGAACCTTATCAAACGTCTTACTTAAATCCACGTATACCACATCCACTGCTCTACCTTCATCCACGTATTTGGTCACCTCTTCAAGGAATTCAATAAGGTTTGTGAGGCATGATCTACCCCTCACAAATCCATGCTGACTATCATGTATCAAAATGTGCCTTTCCAAGCGATCATAAATCCTATCTCTCAGAGCCTTTTCCAATAATTTGCCCACAACTGATGTAAGACTAACTGGCCTGTAATTTCCGGAGTTATCCCTATTCCCTTTTTTGAACGAGAATGATGTTTGCCTCTGTCCAATCTTCTGGCACTATACCTATGGACAGTGAGGACAAAAAGATCATCGCCAAAGGCCCTGCGATCTCTTCCCTCACTTCCCATAGAATCCTTGGATAAATCCCATCAGGCCTGGGGGACTTATCAGTCTTCAACTTCCTCAAAATTCCTAGTACATCTTCCTTACTAACATCAACCTCCTCTAGCCTACCAGCCTGTTTCACACTGCCCCCCTTTACAATTAGGTCCCTCGCAGTTGTGAATACTGAAGAAAAGTATTCATTAAGGACTTTCCCTATCTCTTTAGGCTCTGTGCACAAATTCCCTTTACAATCTTTCTCTGGTCATTCTCTTATTCCTCACCTATGTGTAAAAGGCCTTGGGATTTTCCTTGATCCTGTCTGCCAAGGTTTTCTCATGCCCCATGTAGCTCTCCTAAGCTCTTTCTTCAGCTCCTTCCTGGATAACTTGTATCCCTGCAGAGCCTTTTCCACTCCTTGTTTCCTACACCTTACTTAAGCCTCCTTCTTTCACTTAACCAGACGTTCAATCTCTCTTGAGAACCAAGGCTCCCTCACTCTTCCGCAGGGAAGACCACATCTTCCCCACTTGCTAGGGACAAACACATCGAACACATGCAGTATGCATTCCTTAAACAATCTCCTCATTTCTACAGTGCTCTTCCCTGACAGCATCTGTTCCCAATTTATGTTACCCAGTTCTTGCCTAACAGAA
Source organism: Stegostoma tigrinum (assembly GCF_030684315.1). Lineage (NCBI taxonomy): Eukaryota > Metazoa > Chordata > Chondrichthyes > Orectolobiformes > Stegostomatidae > Stegostoma > Stegostoma tigrinum. The sequence continues at coordinate 6,581,765 of NC_081375.1, read as the reverse complement.
TTATAATTACCCTTCCCTCAATTATAAACCTTACCCTGATCTATGTGCCTATCCTTTTCCATGACTATTGTAAAAGTAACAGAGTTATGATCATTACCACCAAAATCTCTCCTACCAACAGGTCTAACACTTGGTCCGGTTCATTGCCAAGCACCAAATCCAAAGTGGCCCCTCCTCATGTTGGTCTATCTACATACTGTGTCAGGAATCCTTCCTGAATGCACTGGATGAAATCCGCTCCATCTAAACTATTACAACTAAAATGTTTCCAATTAATATTTGGAAAGTTGAAGTCACCCATGACTACAACCCTGTGACTTCTGCACCTTCCCAGTATCTGCCTCCCAATCCACTCCTGTACTTCTCTGCAACTATTAGGGGGTCTGTAAAAAAACCCCAGCAAAGTGACTGCTCCTTTCTTGTTCTGGACATCAACCCAAACTGACGCTATAGACATATCATTCTCGAACTGCCTTTCAGTAGCTGCTGTACTCGTCCTGACTAGCAATGCCACTCCCCCACCTCCTTTACCACCCTCCCTATTTCTTTTAAAGCATCTAAATCCCGGAACTTCCAACAACCATTCCTCTCCCTGAGCTACCCAAGTTTCTGTAATGGCCACAACATTGTAGTTCCAAGTACTGACCCGTGCTCTAAATTCATCCACCTTATTTCTGTTACTTCTAGCATTGAAGTACACACACCTCAAACCATCTCTGTGTCCACAATTACGCTCCATTGACCACATTTCTTCATAAACAGCCTCACTCCCAGTTGTGTCCGTTGGAAGGCTGAATACCTTGTCCTCCGAGTTATAAATCCGTTTCCCCACCCCCTGCCAATCTAGTTCAAACCCGCCTATATAACTTGAGCAAACCGCCCTCCCAGGATATTTGTGCCCCTCTAGTTCAGGTACAATCAGTCCTTACTGTACAGGTCCCACCTTCCCCAGAATGTGCTCCAATTATCCACATAATGGAAGCCATCCCTCCTATACCAGCCATGTAGCCACGTGTTTAGCTGCACTCTCTCCCTATTTCTTACCTTGTTATCACGTGGTGCTGGTAGTAATCCAGAGATAACTACTCTGTTTGTCCTGGACTTCAGCTTCCAACCTAACTCCCTGTACTCGTTTTTCACATTCTCCATCGTTTTTCTACCTATGTCATTGGTACCCGTGTGTACCGTGACTGCTGGTTGCTCACCCTCCCCCCTTAAGAATCTTGAAGACACGATCCGAGACATCATGGACCCTGGCACCCGGGAGGCAACATACCATCTGTTCATCTCATTTGTGTCTACAGAGCCACCTGTCCGTGCTTCTTACTATAGAATCCCCCACTACAATTGCTCTCCTATCTCCCCCCTTCCCTTCTGTGCCACAGGGCCAGGCTCAGTGCCAGAGACCTGTTCACTATGGCCTTCCCCTGATAGGCCCCCCCTGCCAACAGTATCCAAAATGGTATACTTATTATTGAGGGGAACAGCCACAGGGGCTCCCTGCAATGTCTGCCTATCCCCTCTCCCTTTTCTGACAGTCACCCAGCTATCTTTTTCCTGTACCTTGGGTGTGACCACCTCCCTGTAACTCCTCCCTATCACCTCCTCAGCCTCCCAGATGAACCAGAGTTCATCCAGCTCCAGCACCAGCTCCCTAACACAGTTTGTGAGGAGCTGGAGTTGGGTGCACTTCTCGCAGGTGAAGACAGAGGGGACACCAGCAGTGACCCTTACCCCCTACATTCAGCAAGAGGAGCATGCAACTGCCCTAGCTTCCATTCTTTCTAGTCTAGATTGCCAAAAGAATTTTTAAATAAAACCTTACCTTACTGACCCTCTACACTGTCTTTTTTATTGGTTAGAGGAGGAGGATGGATGGGAGACATTAGAAGTGTAGTGTTTCGGGTTTAGCCAACATTTGAATGTATCAGTTCCTTACTTGCTATCGTTCTCTCCACACATCCATGGCTGAAAACAAGAGGGCTGCTGCTGCATGATGTAAATTCTTATACTGGAGAGAAAAAAGCGACCGTACCTCCTTCTCTGCTCATGCTGCTGCCGCTAAAAACAAGAGGATTGAGGTCCAGAATATCCACAATCCGATTAAATGAAAGAATGGACATGTTGGATAGATTAGTTTACCACTGCTTCCTTCTTCCTCATCCATTAGTTTGCACTCCATCCACTTGTGTAACCCCTGTGGCCTTCCAAAAGCATATGACCTCACCCTGCAACCTCTGACCTTGAGCAGTCTAAAATACTCAAAAAGGGAAGTAAGACTGCAAAATCTGGAGAACCAGTGGATAAATCAGCATCTGGTAATGAAGGAGGGTTAATGCATTGGACACAGACTTTTCAAAGGAAGAATCTACTTGATCCTTGCAGTTCCTATAATCTTATTATGTTATCCTGAGTGTCTCTTATACAATGGTAGTGTCTCTGTATATGATTAGGTGGCCTGGGTGCAGGTCCCACCTGCTCCAGAGGTGTGTCAGTAATATCTCTGAACAGGTTGAATAGAAAATATCTACAATACAGTAGTTTTTGGACCTGAATGGAACAGAGGTGTTATCCCTGCCTCTGGGTTAGGAGGACTGAGTTTAAGACCCATCTGCTTCAGAGGTGTGGAATAACACAGCAAGCCGGTTGACTAGAAAATAAATACCATGTAAGACTGTCTTTGCTGTGTACGCAGGACAGCAGATGGGTTGTGTGAGCTTTGCTAACTATGGTTTGACACATTCATTACCTTGATCCTCCTGTGTGCAACCGCACACACCCCATACTTGCTACAGCCTCTTTGACGTTGTGTCAATCCTTAACATTGCTCCAGACTCTCACATTCTCACTCTCTCACACACACACACACACACACACACACACACTTCAGTAAGGCGTTTGATAAGGTTCCCCGTGGCAGGCTGATGGAGGAAGTGAAGTCACATGGGGTCCAGGGTGTGCTAGCTAGATGGATAAAAAACAGGCTGGGTAACAGGAGACAGAGGGTAGTAGTAGAAGGGAGTTTCTCAAATTGGAGACCTGTGACCAGTGGTGTTCCACAGGGATCTGTGCTGGGACCACTGTTGTTTGTGATATATGTAAATGATCTGGGGGAAGGTATAGATGGTCTGATCAGCAAGTTTGCTGATGACACTAAGATTGGTGGAGTAGCAGATAGTGAAGGGGACTGTCAGAGATTACAGCAGAATATAGATAGATTTGAGAGTTGGGCTGATAAATGGCAGATGGAGTTCAATCCGGGCAAATGTGAGGTGATGCATTTTGGAAGGTCTAATTCAAGGGCGAACTATATGGTAAATGGAAGAGTCCTGGAGAAAATTGATGTACAGAGAGATCTGGGTGTTCAGGTCCATTGTTCCCTTAAGGTGGCAACGCAGGTCAGTAGGGTGGTCAAAAAGGCATACGCCATGCTTTCATTCATCAGGCGGGATATTGAGTACAAGAGTTGGCAGGTCATGTTACAGTTGTATAAGACTTTGGTTCGGCCACATTTAGAGTACTGTGTACAGTTCTGGTCGCCACATTACCAAAAGGATGTGGATGCTTTGGAGAGGGTGCAGAGGAGGTTCACCAGGATGTTGCCTGGTATGGAGGGTGCTAGCTATGAAGAGAGGTTGAATAGATTAGGATTATTTACATTAGAAAGACGGAGATTGAGGGGGGACCTAACTGAGGTCTACAAAATCATGAGGGGTATAGACAGGGTGGATAGCAAGAAGCTTTTTCCCCCAGAGTGGGGGACTCAATTACCAGGGGTCATGAGTTCAAAGTGAGAGGAGTAAAGTTTAAGGGAGATAGGGTTGGAAAGTTCTTTACGCAGATGGTGGTAGGTGCCTGGAACGCGTTGCCTGCGGAGGTGGTAGATGCAGACACGTTAGTGTCTTTTAAGATATATTTGGACAGGTACATGGATGGGCAGGGAGCAAATGGACACAGACCCTTAGAAAATAGATGACAGGTTAGACAGAGGACCTCAATCGGCGCAGGCTTGGAGGGCCGAAGGGCCTGTTCCTGTGCTGTAATTTTCTTTGTTCTTTGTTATTTGTTCACACACACACACACACTCACACACTCACACACACACACACACACACACACACACACACACACACACACGCATTCACACCTAAACACAATTAACATCGGCTGCCTGACACTTCCACTCTTGCAATGCCCTGCTTTTTTACACCAGCTGAGATATGAACCAATTCTTTACCCTATTGAATGATTATTGTATGTTCTCGAACAGGCCCTTTTTTCTATGAGAGATAATGGGAACTGCAGATACTGGAGAATCTGAGATAACAAGGTGTGGAGCTGGATGAACACAGCAGACCAAGCAGCATCAGAGGAGTACAAAAGCTGACGTTTTGGGCCTAGACCCTATTTTTACAGTTAAGAACCAAAATTGTTCAAGCTAATTTTCTAAACATGCAACAATCCTGCTCCTCTGATGCTGCTTGGCCTGCTGTGTTCATCCAGCTCCACACCTTGTTATCTCACAATTTTAAAGGTCCCTGTTCGTTATTCCTGGTTTTGCAGCAGCATACTGGCAATTAATCTTTAATAACTGAAGTCTCTGGAACAATCCTGGAAAGTTGGCAACTCTTCGTATTGTACCTGTGTTAATTCTGGAAAGGCACAATTTCTGCAAATGATCGATTTGAAAGTTTGGTTTGAGAATAGTGATTGATGATTATCTGAAAAGATAACAATGGCCAAAAGATTGAGACCCTGTTTTCTGGTCAGTGCGACATCTAGATAATGATGACTATTGTTGTGATTTCACAACAATTCTAAAGAGAGATTTTCAGCATATAGTTGACATTTTAAAAGTTTTCTTGAGATATCGTCACCTTTATATAATCCATCTCGTGGAGAGAGTGAAAACATCAGATCAACCCACACCCCAGATTGTAATTCTCAGTTTAGAAACATTATCAGTTTCATTAATGTACCCTGTGGCCTTGCATTCTGTCTCACTTAGGCTTTTGGTCTAATTTTTCTTCTTTTATTCTCTCCAGGGATGTGGGTGATGTTGGCTGTCTAACATTATTGCCCATTCCTAGTTGCCCTTGAGAAAGTTGTGGTGAGCTGCCTTCTTGAACCCCTGCAGTCCATGTGCTGTAGATAGACTAATAATGCCCTTAGCATAGGCTTTCTCGAATTTTGACCGAAACAGTGAGGGAACGGTGATATATTTCCAAGTCAGGATGGTGAATGGCTTGGAAGGGAACTTGCAGGTGGTGGTGTTCCCATGTATCTTTAGATGGAAGTGGTCATTGTCTGTGGAAGGTGCTGTGTGAGGATCTTTGGTGATATTCTGAAGTGCACCTTGTATATGGCACATACTGTGGCTACTAAGTGTCAAGTGGAAAGGAGCAGATGTTTGTGGATGTGGTATGTCAAGAGGACTACGTCGTTGTGGTAGTGTCAACCTTCTCAAGGGTTGTTGGAGTTCACTCATCCACGTGGGCATGTATTCCTGGCTGGGTTTTGTAAATGGTGGACAGACTTTTGGAGTTGGGAGGTGAATTATTTGCTACAGTATTTCTAGCCTCTCACCTGCATTGTAGTTATATGGCAAGTCCATTTGAGTTTCTGGTCATTGATAACCTCAGGCTATTGATAGTGGGAGACTCAGTGATGGGAAAACCATTGAAAGTCAAGGGGCGGTGGTTAGATTGTCTGTTATTGGAGATAGTAATTGCCCTTGCATTTGCGTGGCATGAATGTTACTTGTCACTTGTTAGCCCAAGCCTGGAAACTGTCCACATCTAGTTGCATTTGAAATTGGGCTGCTTCACTACCTGAGGAGTCTCAAATGGTGCTGAATATTGTACAATCATTGGTGAATATCCCTACTTCTGACCTAATCATGAAGGGAATGTCATTGATGAAGATACCTTAGACTGCACCTTTCAAACTCACAACGACTTCCACTTAGAAGGACATGAGCAGCAGATACATGAACAGCACCACCTGCAATGTTCCCTCCCAGCTACTCACCATCCATATCACCGTTCCTTTATTGTCATTGGGTCAAAATCTTGGAATTCCGTTCCTAAGGGCATTATGGGTCTATCTGCAGAACATGGTCTACAGGAGTTCAAGAAAGCAGCTCACCACTACCTTGTCAAGAGCAACTAGACTCAGGCAGTAAATCCTGGCTAGCCAGTGATGCCAATGTCCCACAGGTGAATAAAACAAAAGCTGAAGATGTCTGGGCCTTTGACACCACCCCACAGGGATATCCTGGAGCTGGGATAATTGACCTCCAACAACAATGACCATCTTCTTATGTGCCAGGTATGACTCAATCAGTGGAGAATTTGCCCTGAGGCCAGTTTTGATTCCAGTTTTGCTGGAGCTCCTTGATGCCACGCTTGGTCATATGCAGCCTTGATGTCAAGGGCTGTCACCCTCACGCCTGAAATTCAGCTCTTTTTTTGCATTTTTGAACCAAGGCTGTAATGAGGTCAGGAACTGAGTGGCCCTGGCAGAACCCAAACTGTGTGTCACTGAGCTGGTTATTGCTGAGCAGGTGCTGTTTGATAACACTGTTGATGATACATTCCATCACCTTACTAATGACCGTGAGTGGACTGATGGGGCAGAAATTGGCCAGGATGGATTTATCCTGCTTTTTTGTGTACAGAACATTTGGGCAATGTTGGGTAAGTGCCAATGTTGAACTGTTACTGAAAGAGCTTGCCTAGGGAAGCATCAAGGTCTGGAGCACAAGTCTTCGATACTATTGCCAGAATATCATCAGGACCCATAGTCTTAGCAGTAACTAGTGAATCAAATTGGCTAGAAATTGCATCTGATATGCTGGGAACCATTAGTGGAGGCCAAGATGGATCATCCACTTGGCTGTATTTCCTAAAGATTGCTGCAGGTACTTCAGCTTAATCTTTTGCACTCATCATACACTTCTAAAATTTCACTTGTTGTCACAACTGTCCTTGAAAATGTACACTACAGTGCAACTGTTGCCAGACTGTGATGCAATTTCCCACGTACGCCCTGTCCATAACAATGAGAACAAATGCAAGCCAGCCAATTATCGCTGTAGCAATCTACTTTTGATCATCAGCAAATTGATGGAAAGGGTTATAGATAGTGTTATCAGCTGACACATACACAATAAAAACCTTGCTCACGGACGCTTAGTTTGGCTTCAGCCAATTCCTCTAGGCTCCTGACAACATTACAGCTTTGGTCCAAACAGGGACAAAAGAGCTGAACGTGAGGTTTGAGGTGAAGGTAGCAGCACTTGATATATCATCTCAACCCCAGGATGTTACAACAGGAGTTCGTCATGATAGTGTCGTAGGACCAACCATCTTGTGCTGCTTCATTAATGACCTTCCTTCCACCATAAAGACAACAGTGGCAATGCTTGCTGATAATTGCAAAATGTTTAGCTCCATTTTTGACTCCTTAGATACTGAAGTAGTGTGTGTACAGATGCAGCAAGACCTGGACAACATCCAGGCTACTCCTGGTAAATGGCAAGTGACATTCATGCCGTTTAAGTGCCAGGCAATACCATTTCCACCAAAAACAAATCGAATATCCCTTGATGTTCAACGAAATTACCATTGCTGAATACACAACTATCAACATACTGGGGGTTACCGTTGACTAGAAACTGAATGGCAATTGGATCAATCGGCTGAGTTTTGGCAGATAGAGTTTAATTTGGATAAATGTGAGGTATTGCATGTGAGGGCAGGGCTTATACAATTAATGGGAGTGCTCTGGGTAGTGTTGTAGAACAGAGAGACCTAGGGGTTCAGGTACAAAATTCTTTGAAATTTGTGTCACAGGTAGACAGGGGGGTTAAGAAAGCGTTTAGCACGCTTGCCTTCATTGCGCAGACTTTGAGTATAGGAGCTGGGGACGTCACGTTGAGGTTGTACAGGATGTTGATGAGGCCTCTTCTGGAGTTCTGTGTGCAGTTCTGGTCACGCTGTTATAGGAAGGATATTATTAAACTGCACAGGTTTCAGAAAAGTTTTCCCAGGATGTTGCCAGAAATGGAAGGTTTAAGATGTAAATATTGACTGGAAAGGCTGGCACTTTTTTCGCTGGAGCGCAGCAGGTTGACGAGTGACACTATTGAAGTTTATAAACTTTATAAAGGAGCACAGATAAGGCAAACGACAAAGGCCTTTTCCTGAAGGTGAGGGAGTTCAAAACTAGGGTGCATATTTTTAAGGTGAGAGGAGAAAGATTTAACAAGGTTGTGAGAGGTGCTGCCTTGTGCTCCCAAGACGAGCTCAACAGTTCATCCACTTCACGAACACCTTCCACCCCAACCTTAAGTTTACCTGGACCATCTCTGATACCTCGCTCTCCTTCCTGGACCTGTCTGTTTCCATCTCTGACAACCACCTGGAAACGAATATCCATTTCAAGCCTACCGACTCCCACAGCTACCTAGAATACACCTCCTCTCACCCACCTTCCTGCAAAAATGCCATCCCCTATTCCCAGTTTCTTTGCCTCCACCACATCTGCTCCCGGGATGAGGCATCCCACTCCCGGACATCCCGGACATTCTCGTTTTCAAGATCGCAACTTCCCCTCCAAAGTGGTTGAAAACACCCTCGACCGCATCTCTTGCATTTCCCACAACTCATCCCTCACATCCCCTCCACGCAATAACAACCAAAATAGAATTCCCCCTTGTCCTCACATATCACCCCACCAACATCCAAATCCAATGCATCATCCTCTGGCACTTCCACCATCTGCGATCTGACCCCCACCCTATCTGCCTTCCAGAGGGACCGCTGTCTCATTGACTCCGTGTCCGCTCCACACTCCCTTCCAGACTCACCACCCCGGCACTCTTCCTTGCAACTGTAGGAAGTGTTACACCTGCCCCTACACCTCTCCCCTCACCCCCATCCCAGGCCCTTAAGAAGTCTTTCCACATCAAACAGATGTACACCTGCACATCTGCTAATGTCGTATATAGTATCTGTTGTGCCCAATGTGGCCTCCTCTACATCGGGGAAACTAAGCGGAGGCTTGGAGACCACTTTGTGCAACACCTACGATCAATTTGCGACAACCTCCCAGTTGCGAACCACTTCAAGTCCCCCTCCCACTCCTGGATGATGCGTCCATCCTGGGCCTCCTCCAGTGCCACAACGATGGCTCCGGAAGGTTGCAGGAACAGCAACTCATATTCCGCTTGGGAACCCTGCAGCCCAATGGTATCAATGTGGACTTCACAAGCATCAAAATTCCCCCTTCCCCCACTGCATCCCAAAACCAGCCCAGCTCATTCTGGCTTCCTAACCTGTCCTTCGTCCCACCTATCCCCTCCTCCCACCTCAAGCCCCACCCAACCTCCAACCTACCTGCCTCATCCTGGACCCTTGACCTGTCCATCCTCCCTGAACTGACTAACCCCCACCCTAACTCCCCACCTACACTCACCTTTAGTGGCTCCTTCCCCGCCTCCTTGATCTGTCCGTCACCTCTCCCACCTATCTGCTCCTTTATCCATCTCCCATCTGCCTCCCCCTCTCTCCCTATTTATTTCAGAACCCCCTTCTCCTCCCCCATTTCCGAAGAAGGGTCCAGACCGGAAACATCAGCTTTCCTGCTCCTCTGATGCTGCTTGGCCTGCTGTGTTCAGCCAGCTGTACACCTTGTTATCTGTATGTGAGAGGTGACTTTTTTGGACAGAGTGGTTTGTGTGTATGTCATGAACTGACAGAGAACGTGGTGGATGCAATGATTAAAAGACATTTGGATAAGTTCATGAACAGGAAAGGTTTGGAACGATATGGGCCAAGACCAGACAGGTGGGACTAGTTCAGTTTAGGAACATGGTTGGCATGGACTAGTTGGACCAAAGGGTGTATTTCCACACTGTATGGTTCTATTACTGTACTGTGGCTACAAGAGCAGGTCAGAGACCAAGAATTCTGCAGCGAGTAACACAGCTAAAGTGAGATTAGTATAGCTAGGTCAACGCACAGTTGAATGGCCTCTTCTCACCTCTATGACTCTGACCTTCTGTCTCCCTACTGCACGTCCACCAAGAATTACAAGGCACAAGTGAGGAGTGGAATACGCTCCAGATACTGGATGTGTGCAGCTCCAATAATACTCAAGAAGTTCAACACCACTTAGGATAAAAAGCAGTCTGTTTGATTGGCAGCCAAACCACCACCATCGCTATTTATTCCCTTCACCACACATGTGCATTGGCAGCAGTGTGTACCATTTACAAGATGAAGTGCATGACTCCATGACTTCTTCAACAGCATCTTCCAGATGTGTGGAGAACAAAGGCAATAGGTATGTGGGACACCACACCTGCAAGTTCCCATCCAAGCAGTTCACCATTTGGGCTTGGAAATATATCAGTGTTTCTTTATTGTCACAGAATCAAAATCTTGACACTCCCTTCCCAACAGCGCTGTGGGTGTCCGTATACCACATGGACATCGAGACAACTCTCACCTCCAGGGCACTTAGGGATTGAAAATAAATGTCAGCAAGGCTCACATCCCATGATCATATTTTGAAAAATATTCTAAATAGTTATCAACCCAGTATTCATTCTAAATGTTTGTTAACTCAGTATCAATCTAAATCTTAACAATTATTAATTTGAGCTCGTGACAAAACTGTACTTTGGAATAAATTATTTATCCATCGTTTCAGTAGTCTGTAAGAACGGCTCCTTCTGTGCTGACTTGGATCTGGGCACTGTTTACAAGAATAACTCAGTTCACATTGTTGTCTGCCTTTTGGTATGGGGTTGTTTTCTGATGTAACTGATGACAGTACATTCTGAGTACCAGAGATTACAAAACAGTGGGGAGACGCTCAGATTGATATTAGTTAACAGTTGTTTAAAGATGTAACTCAGTTCTACTCACTGCCTGTAAAGTGAAAAGGCTGATTTGCAGAATGTGCATTTTATAAATTATATGTGATAAGTGCTTGCCATCTCTTATCGAATTGCTCAGTGGTTTACTTAAAAAAAACATTATTTTTCTGTGCCTTTTCAAAATGTTACTAATATGCTTTCTTGCCAACAATAAGAGCCAGATATTCACCAACAGCTGCCTTTCTGCGGAAACTTCCTGCAGCAATTAGCCTGTAACTGACCTCAGGATGTATCTATTTGGACCATTTCCAAACAGTGTGCCCGAACAAATGTCCTTAAAGGGTCAAGCTAGCTGGCACACTTCCATGCAGAGATTGCCCAAGTAAAGACCAGATTAAAAAACTTGTATCATCCTTTATACTTGCCTTTCTACCCGTTTTGTGTCATCCACTGACTTGATGATAGTGTGTAAATCAAGTCATCAATATATTGTAAATAATGATGGCCCTAGTATTGATCTCAAGTTGCCATCCTGAAGATTTCACCTTTAGAACATAGAACATAGAACATTACAGCACAGTACAGGCCCTTTGGCCCTCGATGTTGTGCCGACCTGTCATACCGATCTCAAGCCCATCTAACCTACACTATTCCATGTTCGTCCATATGCTTATCCAATGACGACTTAAATGTACCTAAAGTTGGCGAATCTACTACCGTTGCAGGCAAAGCGTTCCATTCCTTTACTACTCTCTGAGTAAAGAAACTACCTCTGACATCTGTCCTATATTTTTCACCCCTCAATTTAAAGCTATGCCCCCTCGTGCTCACCGTCACCATCCTAGGAAAAAGGCTCTCCCTATCCACCCTATCTAACCCTCTGATTGTTTTATATGTTTCAATTAAATCACCTCTCAACCTTCTCTCCAATGAAAACAGCCTCAAGTCCCTCAGACATTCCTCGTAAGACCTTCCCTCCATACCAGGCAACATCCTAGTAAATCTCCTCTGCACCCTTTCTAAAGCTTCCACATCCTTCTTATAATGCGGTGACCAGAACTGTACGCAATATTCCAAGTGCGGCTGCACCAGAGTTTTGTACAGTCCTGACAACCCTGCTAAGTTCTCTTCCCTAGCATCTGGGGGCTAGTCTAGTGCCAAAAATAGCTGCCTGGCAGACCAGTCAAGCAACAGCATGACACAGCCATGCTCAAGAATCATGCCTTACAGACAAAGAGCCACACAGCACCATCACCATCCCTAGATATGTCCTGTCTCACCAGCAAGACAGACCTGGCAGAGGTGGCAACACAATGATATACAGTTGGGAGGGAGTTGCCTTGGAAGACTAGAACATCGAGTCCGGACCCCAACAAGTATTGACATCAAGTAATCTAATGCACAGTCCTTGTGGAGATGAAGTCCTGCCTTCTCATTGAGAATATCCTCCATTGTGTTGCGTGGCACTATCGCAATGCCAAATGAGACAGAATTTGAGTAGATCCAGCAACTCAAGACTGAGCATCCATGAGGAGCTGTGGGCCATTAACAGCAGCAGAATTGTGCTTCAGCACAATCTGAAACCTCATGGCCCGGCATATCCCCTACTCAACCATTACCATTTATTCCAGCTTGTTACATTTCAATAAGGACCAAAAGGCTGAAGTGTTTAGCCACAGCAAAAGTGTTATTAGGAAGGTGTCCACACCTCAGGCAGCAAGGTTAGGCCGAGCTGTTTCCCTTCCAAAACGGCCAAGGGCATCATGATGTTACATGAACAATGACAGCCCACCATTCTTACCAAATACACAATATCCCTTACCCTTTACTTCAAAGGTTCTTGCAATGAAAACATTCATATCATTTACAATCATGTATGCAACAATTAGTAGGTAAGATGTTTTGGAGGATGTTGATTCCTGTGTCACTGTTGGCGCACCTGAGGTGTCTGTTTATTTTTCTCATCAGCTTTAACCTCAGGTATTTTAGGTGTACTGGGAATATCATCTGTTGTAGGCTTTTTCTGAGACAGCTGAATGTTTGGAGGTTTACACAATGTCATGGTATTTTCCACTAAAGTGCTGTTTCTTTCAGATGTTGCAGTTGCTCTTCTCTCCTTGGGTATATCCAGATCTCTATTTGGCACAGTTATTTGTGGATCTTCAATTAACATTGTCTCTGGCATATTCATTCTGGTTGCCAAGAGTTGATCTGTATGTTTTCTCTGTACTACATCATCTCTCATCTGTACAGTGCAGGAAACTGGCCCAGTCTGTGCTACAATGACGGTTGGTACCATTTCACACCAGTGGTGTAATTCCTCATGAACTTTTCTTGACCTCTTTGGGGAATGCCACATTTGGCTTTGTTCTTTCATAAGAAATAACAGAATCAAGTCTTCCAGTCAATGATATCTTTTGTCATGGGTGATTTCAGCAAAGCAAATGCCAAGAGCAACTGATGCTTTACCATGAACAGTCGTTGCATTCCAGAATGTTAAACAAAAATGAACTCAGTCTGGTGATCCTTGAGTTACCTTTAAGGAATGTTTCATCGTGTGAGCAAACCTTTCGGCCAAGCCATGCGTAGCTGGGTGATAAGGAGCTGATCAGATATGTTGAATTCTGTTCTGCTGTAGATAGTCTGTAAATTCTTGTGATATAAACTGTGGACCATTATCACTAACAAGTTGTTCTGGATAACTAAACCACCCGAAGATCTCTCCAGATCTTCCAATGGTTTTCTCTGAAGATATCTTCTTCATAATGTCTGCTTCAGGCCATTAAGTATGTGCATCAAACACTATGAAATCATTCACCCTTCAAACACTCCACCCTAGTCAACATAGATTCATTGCCACGGTCTCTTTGGCCATTCCCATGGTTGTAATGATGGAAATGTAGATAGGTTGTGAAGTCTTAATGCAAAATTTGTTGGCTTCCATTCACCATCGAGTAAAATGTGAGAAATGACAGCTCCCGCTTCATATGGTGATGCATTGCATGCTAGTTGCAATGGGAACTTTGGGTCAAAATGAGTCAGAACTGCAGACTTTAATGTGTAAAAATGATTTCCAGTTCCAATTGAAAACAACAAATTCTGGAGATCACAGCGGGTCAGGCAGCATCCGTGGAGAGACAGCAAGCTAACATTTTGATCTAGATGTCCTCGGCTGCTTTGGGAAGCGAGAAATGCAGTTGCTTCGCCACTTGCGAAGATCTTTGCATCCTCGCTGTCCACTGGAGTTGTACCTGAGGACTGGAGAGAGGCAAATGTAATTCCTCTCTTCAAGAAAGGAAATAGGGAAATCCCCGGCAATTATAGACCAGTAAGTCTCACGTCTGTCGTCTGCAAGGTGTTAGAAAGGATTCTGAGGGATAAGATTTATGACCATCTGGAAGAGCATGGCTTGATCAAATACAGTCAACACGGCTTTGTGAGGGGTAGGTCATGCCTTACAAACCTTATCGAGTTTTTTTGAGGATGTGACTAGAAAAGTTGATGAGGGTCGAGCTGTGGATGTGGTGTGTATGGACTTCAGTAAGGCATTTGATAAGGTTCCCCATGATAGGCTCATTCAGAAGGTCAGGAGGAATGGGATACAGGGGAACTTAGCTGCTTGGATACAGAATTGGCTGGCCAACAGAAGACAGCGAGTGGTAGTAGAAGGAAAATATTCTGCCTGGAAGTCAGTGGTGACTGGGGTTCCACAGGGCTCTGTCCTTGGGCCTCTACTGTTTGTAATTTTTATTAATGACTTGGATGAGGGGATTGAAGGATGGGTCAGCAAGTTTGCAGACGACACAAAGGTCGGAGGTGTCGTTGACAGTGTAGAGGGCTGTTGTAGGCTGCAGCGGGACATTGACAGGATGCAGAGATGGGCTGAGAGGTGGCAGATGGAGTTCAACCTGGATAAGTGCGAGGTGATGCATTTTGGAAGGTCGAATTTGAAAGCAGAGTACAGGATTAAGGATAGGATTCTTGGCAGCGTGGAGGAACAGAGGGATCTTGGTGTGCAGATACATAGATCCCTTAAAATGGCCACCCAAGTGGACAGGGTTGTTAAGAAAGCATATGGTGTTTTGGCTTTCATTAACAGGGGGATTGAGTTTAAGAGTCGTGAGATCTTGTTGCAGCTCTATAAAACTTTGGTTAGACCGCACTTGGAATACTGCGTCCAGTTCTGGTCGCCGTATTATAGGAAAGATGTGGATGCTTTGGAGAGGGCTCAGAGGAGGTTTACCAGGATGCTGCCTGGACTGGAGGGCTTATGTTATGAAGAGAGGTTGACTGAGCTCGGTCTCTTTTCATTGGAGAAAAGGAGGAGGAGAGGGGACCTAATTGAGGTATACAAGATAATAGGAGGCATAGATAGAGTTGATAGCCAGAGACTATTTCCCAGGGCAGAAATGGCTAGCACGAGGGGTCATAGTTTTAAGCTGGTTGGTGGAAAGTATAGAGGGGATGTCAGAGGCAGGTTCTTTACGCAGAGAGTTGTGAGAGCATGGAATGCGTTGCCGGCAGCAGTTGTGGAAGCAAGGTCATTGGGGTCATTTAAGAGACTGCTGGACCTGTATATGGTCACAGAAATTTGAGGGTGCATACATGAGGATCAATGGTCGGCACAACATTGTGGGCTGAAGGGCCTGTTCTGTGCTGTACTGTTCTATGTTCTATGTTCTATGTTCTATGACTTCTTCAGGGCTGAAGTGAAGTGTGGAGGGGACAACATTTATGTTATAGTTGGGGAAGTGGGATAGAGTAGTGGGTTAGAAAGGATGTTGATAGTTCAGATTATGTGATCAAAATGTGAGATTGGCCGAACAATGGTGTGTCTAACTGCCAGAACTGAACCACATGACATGAGGTTATAGACCAACAGGTTTATTTGAAGACACAAGTTTTTGGAGACTCGCTCCTTCTTTGTTATAGTTGGGGTGGGTAGTTGGAGCGCTGGCGCAGAAAGGGTATTGATAGTTCAGATTAAGTGATGCACCTCCCCCACAACATCTCATCATCTGCAGTAGTTTGCTCCCATTTCCAAATCTTGTTGTGCCATAATAAATTGTGCAATACCTTAAGAGTGGTTGCAAGATTTGGGACAAGCTTGCCATACTAATTTAGCAAGCCAGAAATTATCACAGTTGATTTATACTTGGGTTCTGGTGCCTCAGTTTATGACTTGTACTTTCAAAAGTGACTTTCGCAGTCCTTAGTATCAATGATACGGCTTCAATATTTGATGGATGATTTCAAAAATTCACATCTGTCTTTCCTTGCTCATAGACCATAATCTTTAAATCTCTGCAAAGTAGCATCTGAACTGTGGTGATATTCTTTTTTGTTTCTTTTCACTACTAATGTATCGTCTGGGTAACAGTGAACTACCTCCAATTCACGAAATCTTATACATGGCATGTTGGAATAACACAGGTACAGATGTGACAACAAATGGAAATCATTTGTATTTGAACAATCCTTTGTGTTACAATAAAATCTACATTCATCTGGAAACAGGCTTGACTAAAGTCAATTCTATTGAAAAGTTGACTTCTGGCTGGTCCAGCAAATAGGTCATTGATTAAAAGCAAAAAATACTACTCGGCACACAGCACTGGATTAGTTGTGACCTTAAAATTGCCACAGCTGTGTATTGACCCATCTTCTTTCATTATTGGTGCGATACGTATGGCCAAAACACTCACATTTACAGGTTCTAGGACTCCCGTCTTGACCAGCCTCTCTAATTCTGTCTTGACCTTTGGTCTACTTACACAAGGCACAGATCTAATCTGTGAGAAAGGTTCTGAAGAAGGGTCACTTGACCCGAAATGTTAACTCTGATTTCACTCCACAGATGCTGACAGACCTGCTGAGCTTTTCCAGTAATTTCTATTATTGTTTCTTTACCATACTTTCCCAGATCTTCACAAAATGGCACATTTCTTTCAAATTTGTGTTCAATGAGAATTTGCTAAAAAATTTATGTCAGAAACAACAGCTAGAGGCGCGCAGCAGGCCAAGCAGCGTCAGAGGAGCAGGAAGGCTGACGTTTCGGGTCGGGACCCTTCTGAAGAAGGTTCCTCCAGCTCCACACTGTGTTGTCTCTGACTCCAGCATCTGCTGTCTCTGTGCAATTTACTTCCGCCCAGTGGCTTTATTTCCTCCAATCACATTCTTCCCAATAAAACTTCTTTGAATGTGTATGGATAAATCTTTGGACTGACTTTATAACTGAACAGTCCCATTGATGAAACCCCTTAAGGGCACTACCTCACCTGTAAATGCTCTGAGTACAGTTTTTGAAGGTTACTGTGCAGCATGACTTAGCTGCCTTTCAGGTATTAATCAAAGCACTGCTCCGGTGTCCATTTCCATTCTTGCTGGTTTGAGGAGGTGACCCAGTATTGGTTGGTGTCATCAGTAATGACCAGTATATTTAATGACAGCCCCTCTTCAGACTGAATCTGGGCTTTCCTTGCACTCTTCCTGTACCATGCAAATTTTCTTCCTGTGTTTTGGTTTCTGTTCTTTTGCTGTATGTTGTTCATGTTTCTTTCTCAAACACACCTGTTCAACATGCTCAATTTTACCACAGTTTCTGCATACAGCTTCTTTTCACCTGCAATTTGCTGCTACACATCACTGGCAGTTTTGAAATAACACAGTGTGGAGCTGGATGAACACAGCAGGCCAAGCAGCATCAGAGGGATAGGAAAGCTGACGTTTCGGATCTGGACCCTTCTTCACAAATGGGGGAGGGGGAAGGGAGCTCTGAAATAAATAGAAAGAGGGGAGTGGGGCTGGGGAAGGCAGGTGGGATGGTGATAGGTGAGTACAGGTAGGCAGTAGTGTCCCGGCCTCATCCCATGACCAACCCTCCCTCTCATCCCTGCCTCCTTGACCTGACACAGCCTGCCCATCTTCTCTCCCACCTATGCGCTGCCCCCACCTCACTGACCAATCTGCACCATTGCCTACCTGCACTCACCTATCACCATCCCACCTTTCTTCCCCAGCCCCACTCCCCGCTCTTTATTTATATCAGAGCTCCCTTCCCCCTCCCCCATTTCTGAAGAAGGGTCCTGACCCGAAACGTCAATTTTCCTGCTCCTCTGATGGTGCCTGGCCTGTTGTGTTCATCAGCTTCACACAGTGTTAGCGCTGACTCCAGCATCAGCAGCTCTTACTATCGCTGGCAGTTTTGAATCTGTCTTTGTGCTTATCTCTCAGCTGCCATTTTGTGAACTCTCATACTTGAGCTTAACTGGTGAACTTCCTCGGTTATCATTTCCTTTCAGGCTGTTATTTCCAGTTCTTTCTTTAAGTCTAGTTTCCCTCAGGTCAGTAATGTCTTCTGGATTGTTTTAAATCTTAAACCACATACTAATCTATCTGTGATAGCATCTTTTAAGTTGTCTTCTGAATTCTACTGATGTCCTTAAAATTTCTATGAACTGGAAGATAGAGTCACCATCAAACTGGTTACCTTTGTGAAATCGGAACCTTTCATCAACCAACAATGCTTTTGATAAAAAGGGATGACTATATTTACTTATATTTTGTTAGCTTGAATAAAATAATGGATAGAAGTTCCAGCACTCTGTATTTTCATCACACAGTCCGATGACACGAAATGTTCCTGCTTTGTTTTTAAACACAATGCATTCTACTTCCAGTACCATACATTCAAACTCATTCCTGCCATGCCAATTTTTGAGCCTTGTTGAATAAAAAAAAGAAAGAATTGTGGATGCTGTAAATCAGGAACAGAAACAAAGTTGCTGGAAAAGCTCACCTGGTCTGGCAGCATCTGTGAGGGGAAAAAACAGTTAATGTTTCAGGTCCGGTGATCCTTCCTCAGAACTTCATGTGTGTGTGTAAACAAGAACAAGCCAGCTTGGCGAGCAAGTCAGCAATCTCATTTCTATTTCCTTTTTCCACTTAAGTAGCTTCCTGTGCCACACTTTGTGGTCAGGTTTCTCATCCTGGACAATTACAGGAACAGGCTTGTTGAGAGCTGCCCCATGGGTCCTCATCTACAATCACACCTTCCTGTCAGTTACTATGTACAGAACTATATAGAACAGCTTGTCATGGCACCATTAGTCATGGCTACATTTGTTTCTAAAAAAAAGTTTCAGAAAATGTTAGAATAAAGGTCTTAGAGGAGCGCAGAAATGCACACAGACAAAGAGGAGCTTAGAGAGAGAGAGAGAGACAGAGACATGAAAAGTGCGTGCACACACACACACACACACACACACACGAGCTCCGTTGCATACAGGCAGTCATTGTGAGTGCGCAGGTCCGTAATATTTCCTCCAGGCAACCCAGACAGGCTCCTCCCAGACATGGGCTTTTTGAGAACACTATGTGAAAGTATGTAGTATTTGAGAAATTCGTTCTTATTTCTCACCAGGTTGGTCTTCTAGATACAAAAAGTTTGTTGTTACAGACCTTATCATCCATTTGACTGTATTTGGATTGTCACTATTCCAACTGATTGTGAAATTGTGTGCCACTTTGATTTTGTGCAATGCTGTGGTTAACTATTTCCATGGTTAGAGTTTTATGTTCAAATACAATTTCTTTACATTTCAATGTTGACAACAAATGGGACTCTCATAGCCAAAGATGTGAATACCAGTCTGTATATCTAATCTAGAATCCCCATCAAACACTCCCAGGGCAGCTCAAATAAATCTCTTGAAGAGCATGAAAGAATGTGGGGGCATTTTTAAGAAGGAAATCAAGTGGGCAAAGATGAGATATGAGATAGCACTGGCAGATAAGGTTACGGATAATCCAGAGAGATTCTACAAGTACATAGGAGGAAAACAGCAACTAGAGAGAGAGTGGGGCCCCTTAAAGATCAACGAGGCTGTCTGTGTGTTGAACCTCAAGAGATGGCAGAGATAATAAACAAATATTTTCTGCTAATTTTTACTGTGGAGAATGAAATGGAGGCCAGACGACTTGGGAAATTGATGATTTGAACAGTTCACGTTACAGAAGAGGAAGTGCTAGAGGTCTCAGAAGATATAAAGGTGGATAAATCTCCAGGACCTGAGCCAGTGTATCCCTGGACGTTGTGGGAAGTTAAAAGAAGAAATTGCAGGGCCCCTAGCAGAAATATTTGTATCATCTATAACCATGGGTGAGGTGCCGGAGAACTGCAGGGTGACTAATGCCGTGCCTTTATTTAAGAAATGTTGTAAGGAGAAGTCTGGGAGCTGTAGACCTGTGAGCCTGACATCAGTGTGAGTACGTTGTTGGAGCTGATTCTGAAAGGTAGGACTTACATGCATTTGGAGAGGAAAGGAATGATTAAGGATAGTCAGCATGGTTTTGTGTGAGGGAAATTGTGTCTTATAAACTTTGTAGAGTTTTTTGAGGAAGTAACCAAAAAGATTGATGAGGCAGAGTGGTAAATGTTGTTTACCTGGACTTGAGTACAAGTGATGGTAGGATCTTGTGTGGTGTTGTAGAACAGAGATCTATAAATCAGAGAGCGGCTGAGAGCCATCACAGTGGAATTCTGGGAGACATCGTCACAGTCACCATGACTGTACAGCAGGTCAGAGAGAACCTGTGAAGGTGCAGTTAAACCTGAAGCACTGCATTGTGTTTCCCACCCTCCTGCCTCTTCTGACCAAGCAACAAGACTCTGTGAGGAGGAAGACTTGGTAAGGCAGTGGCCATTAATGGAGTGGTCCAGTGTCAAAATGGAACTGCTGAGGCATTTGCTTGAGAGGTTTTGGTGAGACGAGGCTAAGCAGGGATATGGGTGAGAGCAGGTCGGGGCTCTTTAAGATAATAAAATGTGAGGCTGGATGAATACAGCAGGCCAAGCAGCATCTCAGGAGCACAAAAGCTGACATTTCGGGTCTAGATCCTTCATCAGAGAGCTCCTGAGATGCTGCTTGGCCTGCTGTGTTCATCCAGCCTCACAATTTATTATCTTGGATTCTCCAGCATCTGCAGTTCCCACTATCTCGGGGCTCTTTAACTCTACTTTCTTCCTGTCTAGACCGAAAGCAGTAGGGATGGCATAAAGTAGTGGCACGCTCCTCTTGCAGGACGTGGCAGATTAGGGACACTTCCAGTTTCCTTGGTGGCTACAACCGTGAGAAGTGTTGTGCGGGTGTTTAAAACTAGGGAGTGTGTTTTTAAGCTGAGAGACAAAAGTTTTAAAAAGGACTTGAGAGGCAATCTTTTTACACAGAGAGTAGTTTTTTGTGGAATGGACTGCCAGAGGAAGTGCTGGATGCAGGCACAGTTACAAAATTTAAAAGACATTTAGGTAAGTAGATGAATAGGAAAGCTTTGAAGGGGTATGAGCCAAACATAGGCAGGTGGGATTAGTTTAGCTTGGGACCATTGTTGGTGTGGACTAGGTGGGCTGTAGGGCCTGGTTCCATGCTGTATAACTATGACCGGTTTGGTACAGTTTTAGATATAGTGCAAAGCTCCCTCTAAGGGCTCTTTCGGTAGAGTGGTAGTGATCCTATCTGGGCCAGAAGGGTGAGGATCAGTATCAAATTATCTAGTTGAGACAGCATTCATAGAACATAGAACATTACAGCACAGTACAGGCCCTTCGACCCTCGATGTTGTGCCGACCTGTCATACCGATCTCAAGCCCGTCTAACCTACACTATTCCACGTACGTCCATAAGCTTGTCCAATGACGACTTAACTGTACCTAAAGTTGGTGAATCTACTACCGTTGCAGGCAAAGCGTTCCATTCCCTATGAAGACAGGTTGGATAGACCAGGTTTTTTTTTGGGTGGGGTTGCTATGGTTGTGGCTGGGGTGTCTGATTTGAGCTGTACAAAATTATTAGAGGCATAAACAGAGTAGGTTATGAGAATCTCTTCCCCAAGGCAGGTGTGGCTTAGACCAGAGGGTAAATGTTTAAGATAAGGAGCAAGAAGTTTAGAGCAGATCTGAGAAAACTCTTATTTCACCCAAAGGGTGGTAGAGATATGGAACATGTTCATTGAAATACCATCCAATACACTTTCACCAATATAGTAGCTACTGAACTCATGTAGTGTTAGAGACTCCTTATTCAGTCATTTGTAAGAAACTCCTTGTGTAGCTTTACTAGTTTGCAGTGAGTTAGGTATTGCTTTGGTGAAATGTCTGAGTCTGCTGTCCCTTCTTGGCAAATTCTCTCCCTGTTTCACAGATGCTCACTCCCTTTTGTAATCCTTCTGTACACTTTGCATCCATTTCCCTTCTTTTGCAATTCTTCAACCCACCGTTTTTTGTAGCCTGAGATAGTAGGAACTGCAGATGCTGGAGAATCTGAGATAACAAAGTGTGGAGCTGGATGAACACAGCAGGCCAAGCAGCATCAGAGGGGCAGAAAAGTTTGACGTTTCGGGTTGAGACCCTTCTCAGACTTTCTGAGAATGTCAGACTTTCCTGTGCCTCTGATGCTGCTTGGCCTGCTGTGTTCATCCAGCTTCACACTGTATTCTTTGCAGCCTCTCTTCTTTCTTTGTAGAGCCTCTTCTCCACTTTGCAGGCCTTACTTTTACCTCCTTTTGTGGCATCTCTCCTCCTTGTCCTCATTCCTCTTTGCTGTCCCTCTCACCCTTCCCATCACTGTTTTGGAAAACTGCCAAAGTAACCCCCTTATTCAAAAAGGAAGGCGATGGCCTAGTAGTATTATCGCTGGACTGTTAATCCAGAGATCCAGATAATGCTCTGGGGACTTGGGTTCGAATCCTGCCACGGCAGATAGTGGAATTTGAATTCAGTAAATATCTGGAATTAGGAGTCTAATGATGACCATGAATCCATTGTCAATTGTTGGAAAAACCCATCTGGTTCACTAATGTCCTTTAGGGAAGGAAACTGCCCTCCTTACCTGATCTGACATACATATGACTCCAGACCCACAGCAATGTGGTTGACTCTTAATCTCAATTAGAGATGGGCAATAAATGCTGCCTAGCCACCCTCATCCTGAATAAAGGAAACAAATATTAAAAACAATAAGGTAACCGTAGGCCTGTTAGCTGAACATCCTTCATTGGGAAAATGTAACAGCAGAACATTTGGAAATGCTTAATATAATTAGGTAGAATCAGCATGGCTTTGTAAAATGGAAATCATGCCTAAAAATGTTTTATTATAGTTCTTTGTAAAGGTCACAAGCCGGATAGATAAAGGAAAGCCAGTAGTTGAAATATATTTGGACTTCTAAAAGGCATTCAATAAGATACCACATGTAAAGCTCCTTAACAAGTTATGAACCAATGTGTTGCAGGTAGTATTTTAGCATGGATAGCGAATTGGCTAACATTTAGAAGACAGAGTTGGGATAAAAGAAGCACTTTCAGGATGGCAACCTGTAACTCATAGAGACAAGTTCTGGGACCACAATTATTTGCAATATAGAAACATACAATAAGAGTAGATTATTCAGCCCTTCCAGTCTGTTCCACTGTTTAATATGATCATGAAACTCAGTTCCCTCTTCCCACTTTCTCTCTGTACGCTTTGATCTTTTTAGCTCGAAGAATTATATCTAATTCTTTCTGGAAAACACTAAATATTTGACCTGAACAACTTTCAGTGGCAGAGAATTCCACAGGGTTATCACTTTCTGAAGAGATTTCTCCTCAACTCAGACTGATATTGCCAACCCCACATCCTTCAAGAATTAACATAACTGGGATGCTGACCAATGATAGATTATTAGTGTAGTTAAAAAATCAATAAAACACGACTGAGTGTGTGTTAACACCAGTACTGTTGACTGATAGTTGATTGAACCAATGGTTCATACCTTTTATTCCCATAAGACTGGGTCACTGGATGCAAGATATCTGCAGAGAACCAATAAGAACTTTGTGTGGACATTCGGAATTTACTTGTGTCACTTAGGTCAGGCTGAAGCATTTGCAGCGATCTTCAGCCAGAAGTGTTGGGTGATAATCCATCTCAGCCTCCTACAGAGGGCCCAAACATTATAGATACTAGTCCAGCCAATTTGGTTCACTCCACATGATGTCAAGAAATGGCCGGAGATACTGGATACTGCAAAAGCCTTGAGAATATTCCAGCAATATGACTGAAGGCTTGTGCTCCAGAACTTGCTGTTTTCCTAGCCAACTGTTCCAGTAGAGTTACAACACTGACATTTATTATGTCCTGTACACAAAAAGCTGATTAAATCCAACCTGGCCAATTACCACCCCATCAGTCTACTCCCAATCATCAGTGAAGTGATGGAATGTGTCATCAACAGTGCTATCAAGCAGCACCTGCTCAGAGATGTCTAATTTGGGTTCTGCCAGGGCCACTCATCTCTTGACCTCATTACAGCCTTGGTTCAGATATGGGCAGAAAAGCTATATTCCAGAGGTGAGATAAGGTAAGAGTGTCAGCCCTTGGAACCAAGGCCACATTTGACCCAATGTGGCATCATGGAGCCCGAGTAAAACTGGAATCAATGGATATTGGGGACAAAATCTCCAGTGGTTGGTGTCTTACCTGACACATAGGAAGATGGTTGTGGTTGTGGCGGGTCAGTCATGTCAGTTCCAGGACACCTCTGCAGCAGCTCCTCGGGGTAGCGTCCTAGGCCCAACCATCTTCAGCTGATTCATCAATGACCTTCCCTCCATCATATGATCACAAGTGGGGATGTTCGCCGATGATTGCACAATGTTCAGTAACATTTGTGATTCCTCAGATACAAGTTTGAATACAATAAGATCTGGACAATATCCAGGCGTGGGCTGACAAGTGACAAGTAACATTTGTGCCGCAAACCAAGCAATGACCATTTGCAATAAGAGACAATCCAACCACTGCCCTTAACACTCAACGGTGTTACCATCACTGAATCCCCACTATCAACATTCTTGGGTTACCATTGATCAGAAACTCAAACTGTGGCTGCAAGAGCAGGCTACAGTCTAAGAATACTGCAGGGAGTAACTCACCTCCTGACTCCCCAAAGCCTGTCCATCATCTACAAGGCACAAGTCAGGAGTTTGATGGAATACTCCCCACTTGCCTGGATGGGTGTATTACAACACTTAAGAATCATGACACCAATTGATTGGCACTGAAGTGATTGTAACAAGGTCAGCCAGGTGGACCTCATAGAATATGAGTTCCCTGATAGGGGCTATTAATCTGGTGTACCCAGGGAGCAACAGCTAACATATAAAAATGATAAGTGTCAGATACTGACACTCTGGTGCCTGATTCCGTATGAGGCAGTACTATCGTCAAAGAATGTTCATGTGTAAATAAAGGGTGACTTGGTGATGAGATGCCGCTCTTTCTGGAGTTATTTAAATGGTGATGAGAGGAAGGCACAATCCTGAAGAAAGTTACATGCAACAGTCCTCTTTGAGTTGAGATAAGCATTTCCTACATCATATCTTCGTTTGGGTACTGGGCCCAGTATGTGGAAGGAATGTTTCTGAGATAGTAGGAGCTGCAGATGTTGGAGAATCCGAGATAATAAGGTGTAGAGCTGGATGAACTCAGCAGGCCAAGCAGCATTGTAGGAACAGGAAGGCTGACGTTTCGGGCCTAGACGCTTCTTCAGAAATTGGGGAGGGGAAGGGGTTTCTGAAATAAACAGGGAGCGAGGAGGAGGCGGATAGAAGATGGATCAAGGAGAAGATAGGTGGAGAGGAGATGTACATTATTTTTTCCAAATGACATTGTGGCAGACGAAAAAAAACAAGTAATTCTCCTGACAGCCTGCAGAGCCGCAGATGTTCCCGTTACTAGGAGCCTAACTTTCCCTGAGGCACCAGATACTAAAACCTTTCAAGAATTAACTCACATAATTAAGGATTATTACAACTCAAAGCCATCTCTAATTCTGAGATGCTTTTGCTTATATTTGGCAATTTGAGAACGAGTGGAATTTATATTAGAATTTTTGTTGAGGTTACAGTGACTGTTAGAAGCCTGTGAATTTGGTTTAACTCTTAATGAGATGTTGTGAGACTGTCCAGTATGTGGGATCAATCTTGTAACTATCCAAACATGCCTGCTAGCTGAAGTTCAACTAGACTTCAAACGGAGACTACAACTGGCTTTATTATTGGAAAATGTAGCTGTGGAGCATATGAGTTGCAGGGCATTCCAATACCAGGTGCCAATTTGACAGAGCTTGGGGGCCACCGCTTGAGTGCAGGCAATTGCACAGCCTCACTCAGGACATATCCTGAACAGAGGGACTCTGGGTCAGCCCACAGCAAAACCCCAAACAAAGCCAAGCCTTGGCCAAACAGTTAAAATTTCCTTTAGGATCCTAGCCAGCAAGCCATTGCATGGTTCCTTTATTATATTCATGGGATGAGGGCATCGCTGGCCAGGCCAGGCAGCATTTATTGCCCATCCCTAATTGCCAGAGGGTAGCTAAGAGTCAACCACATTGCTGTGGGTCTGGAATCACATGTCGGCTAAAGGACATTAGTGAACCAGATGGGTTTTCCAACAATCTTAATTCCAGTTTTTTCTTTTAAAATTGAATTCAAATTCCAAAATCTGCCATGACAGGATTTGAACCTAGGACCCTGAACATTTTCTGTTCTCTGGATTAACCACAAGGTTGCCTCCCTGTCGCTGATGTAGGGACTTGAGACAGCAAAGGAGTCCTACTAGGATAAATCGAGGAAGATAACTCATAGGCTGGTATCCAGGAGAGTTCATACCCTGGAAAGTCCATCTACACCTGGCATGGAACAATTAAATTGCTTAGCAATATCAAACTCAGAACTAACCAAGATAAACACCTGGTTAAATGGTTATCTGGTCCTATTGGAGGTTGATACCAGTGTGGCCATATCAGTGATCACAGAGGTAGTAGGGACTGCAGATGCTGGAGAATCTGAGATAACAGGGTGTGGAGCAGGATGAACATAGCAGGAAAGCTTCCTGCTCCTCTGATGCTGCTTGGCCTGCTGTGTTCATCCAGCTCTACGCCTTGTTATCTCAGTGATCACAGAATCAGTTTTTAATAAAATTCAATCTGGACTCCAGCCCATAATTTTGCACAAGACCTCAGCTAGGCTGAGAACCTATACCAGGGAACGTTTATGGATTAAGCATACAACTTTGGTTCTAGCCTCTTATGAAAAGCTTGTTACCAGTAATTGCAGTAAAAAGGCTCAGGCCCAATCTTTCTGGTGCAAAATTGGTTGTGAGAGATTCATCTAGATTTCTCAACATCTTTCAGTTAGAAAGTGGCTGCCTGAGTGCAGTCCTAATTAAATACCCAGAAGTCTTCCAGGAAGGTCTGGCAAGTGATAACAGGGAAGACCAATAAAGAACACTTAAAGAACTTGGATATAGTGAGGCATGCATCTAAGAAGGGGAAATGTGTGTTCTATGCTCCCCCCCCCCCACCCCCCTGCCCAGTTGACCTACTTGGGCTACAGAGTTGACAAGACCAGGTTACACCCTTTGGAAGATAACATGAGGGTAATGAAAGGTGCCCCACCTCTCACGCCTGACGTTTCTTGGGCTGGTGAATTATTACAGAAAGTTCATACGTAACTGACATTCATCCTGGCACCTTCGCATCAACTACTAAAAAAGAGTCAGCTTGGAAATGGTCTCATAGACATGCCTTAGCTTTCAATGAACAACTAACATACTCTCAGGTGTTAGCATACTATGATCCCAAGAAAGACCACCTTGTATGGCATTGGGGGGTATTGGCTCTTACATGGCATCTAGGACTTTGGCTAATGCAGAATATAAATGCACCCAGATAGAAAAAGAAGCATTGGCACTCATATTTGGAGACAGGAAGTTCCACCAATTCCATGATGAACAAAATTTTGTGATAATCACAGACATAAGCCCCTACTTGGTCTGCTCAGGGAGGATAAGGCAGTGGCAGACTCGATCACTAAGTACTTATAATTACAAGTGAGAACACCATTTCGGAGACGAAGTAGCGAATGCGGAATAATTTAGCTGCCTCCCAGTAGCTGATAGATCACCGTACCTCCAGTGGAAGAATATGTAATGAAATTAAATTTTCTGGACCATCTGTCAGTCATTGAAAGAACTGGTGGCAATGGGGGAAACTTTCAAAAAGGAAATATCTTCCACAGATAGAATCAAGAAAAACCTCAAAGTTTTTTATGTGTATTTTAAGTAAGAGGATTACCAGGGAAAGGGTAGAATCCATTAGAGACCAAAGAGGCAACCTATGCATCGAGCCGGAGGAAGTGGGTGAGGTCTTAAATTAATGCTTCTCATCTGCATTCACAGGGGAGAGAAACATTGTGCCAGGGATTTCAGTTGGGATACTGACATTGTTGAACATGTTAAGATTAATAAGGAGGGGGCATTGAACATTTTAGTGAGCATACAGGTACATAGATCATCAAGGCACAATGAAATTTATCCCAGGCTGCAATGGGAGGCAAGGGAGGAGATATTCAATATAATATGGAGGATAGCTATTGTGGTTCCTTTGTTCAAGAAGGGTAGCAGGGATAGGCCAGGTAATTACGGACCAGTTAGTCTGAGTTTTGATGAAGAGTCACTGGACCTGAAACGTTAACTCTGATTTTTTTCTCCACAGATGCTGCCGGACCTGCAGAACTTTTCCAGCAACTTCTGTTTTTGTTCCAGTTAGTCTGATGTCAGTGGTAGAAATAGTCAGCATAGATTTGTTCGAGGGAGATCCTCTCTGGCTAATTTGATTGAATTTATTTTTTGAAAAGGTGACTAACTGTATTAAGAAGGTAGTTGAGTTGATGTGGTTTACATAGCCTTCAGTAAGGCCTTTGACAAGGTCCCACATGGAAGGCTGGCTCAGAAAGTAGGACCCCACAAGATCCAAGGCAAATTGGAACTGGATTCAAAATTGGCTGACAAGTAGGGGGCAAAGATTAGTAGCAGAGGGCTGTTTTTGTAATTGGAAGCCTGTGACCAGCAGTGTACCACAGGAATCAGTGCTGGGACCTTTGCTGTTTATTCTGTACATTAATTACTTTGATGTGAATGTAGAACGTATAATTAGTAAGTTTGCAGATGACACGAAAATTCGTGGTTTTGCTGATAGTGCGGAGCATGGTCTCAGCCTACTGTCTGATATTGATCACCTGGTAAATTGGGCACAGCGATGACAGATGGAATTTAATCCCAATAAGTGTGAGGTGACACATTTTGGGATATCTAATAAGGTAAGGATATACACAATGAATGGTAGGCTCTTAGGGAGTGCTGTGGAACAAAGAGACCTTGGTGCGTAAGTCCATTGATCACTGAATATGTCAGCACAGGGAGACAGGGTGGTGATGTAGGCATACGGGATGCTTGCCTTCATTAACTAGAGCGTAGAATTTAGGAGCAAGGAAGTCTTGTTACAACTTTATAAAATATTGGTTAGGCCACAGATGGAGTACCGTGTGCAGTCTGGTTGTTAACTATCAGAAGGACATAATTGCACTGGAGAGGATGCAAAGGTGATTCACCAGGATGTTGCCTGAGATGAAACGACTCAGCTGTGAGGAGAGACCGCATTGGCTCGGTTTGATTTCCTTGGAGCAGAGGAAGCTGAGGGCCAATCTGATTGAGGTATCCAAAATTATGAGAGGCATAGATGGGGAAGATCATGAGAATCTGATCCCCATGGCAGATATGTCTAAGATCAGAAGGCATAAATTTACGGTGAGGTGTAAGTGGTTTAGAGGAGATCGGAGGAAAAATAATTTTCACACAGAATATGGTAGAAATATAGAATATGGTGCCTGAGGGGGTGATGGAGGCAGATACTTTTGCAACATTGAAGAAACATCTGGATGAGCGCGTATAATGCCAGGGCACCTTCAGCTGTGGACCAAATGTGACTAAATGGATTTAGTGTAGTTTGGTGTCTGTTGATCAGCACGGGCACAGTGGGCCGAATGACCTGTTTCTCTGCTTTATGACTCTCTATGAGTAACTTCAGTGCTGGCAGCCATTTGGCCCCTGGAGCCTGTTCCACCTTTCAGATTGATCATGGCCCATGGCCCTCAAATGCATTTACTCAATTTAGCTCTGCATCCCTTCACTCATTTCCCTAGCAAATATCAATCAGAGCCTCAGGTTGGAGGCTCACTCACGGTATGATCAGCCCTATGGAGCAAGAACTCCAGGTCTCTACTCAAATTTTTGTGAAGAGGTGCTTCCCAAAATCATCCTGAGCACTTAAATTTCAAAATTAATCCACCCTTTTTTCTGGACTAACCTCCACCAGAGGGAATGGTTTCTTTCAATTGTTTCCAAGCCCTTAATCATGTTAAACTCCTCAATTAGATCACTTCTTAATCTTCTATATTCCAGGCGATACAATCCTAGTTTATGCAACGTGACCTCGTAGTTTAACCCTTTTTACCCCTGGTGTCAGCCTGATGATATTTCATCGAGGTAAGTTAGTTAATTCTCTTGAAATTTAGCAAGATTTCTTTCTAAACATCACTACAAATAGAGTAATGAACCATTCATCCAATTGCTGTTTGGGAGATCTCACAGTCAATATTATCCTTTGTAACAAAAATGACTGCATTTCAAACTAACTTACTGCAGGAGATGTCATTGAGAAATCTGATAAGCTGCAACATTGACAAGCAGCAGATCTTGCCAACTGGCTAGTAAACAGATCAATCTTGGTTGCCATTGGGGAGATGACCCAGTTGACTAACTCACGTGGTTGTTCATCCTTTGAGACAAAAATGATCCTTTGCATCGTCTGGGCTGTTTGTTTGGGTGACTGCTAAGGTGGACCTGGACAGCGAAGATTCTGTTGTAAGTAGGACAACACGCTGCAAAAAGTTGATTTTTCTTTGTTTGCTCTTCCTTTCTGCCTCTGATATACATTGGTTTTCAAAGGAGGGCACACCCTTTCATACTTAATTCCTCCAGGTACGGCGATCGTGGGCAAGCTTCTGCCAAGACTCAGAGTCGAGGCCAAAATTCTGAAGTGAGCCCCTCAGAGTCTCCTTGTCATACTTCCTTTAACCATCCTCCATGAGAGTGCACCCAGACTCATGTTCCCTATTGAAGGTTCACTTTGGTGAGTGATTGTCAGGCATTTGGACCACTTGACCAACCTAAATCATTTGTGACTGTAAACAGTATTGTGGATGTGGAAATGACAGCTCAGTGAACGCTTCAGTTCTAGTATTTTACCCTGTCACCTGATCCTCAGAAGCTCAAGTGAAAGTGGTTGAGTTAATTTCAATACAACCTGCACAAAGTAGAACTGCTTATTGGGATTACGTGTAGATTGCTTTAATGTCTGGCCTTGAATCATAAAATTGTTACAGCACAAAAGGACCCTTTCCAGCTCCTTGAGTCTATGTTGCTTCTCTGCAAGGCCAATTTAATTAGTTCCTCTCTGTGACTGTAATCCTGTACATCTTCTCCCTTGAGGTTATTCTCCAATTCTCCTTTAAGTCATGATTGGATCTGATTTCACAACAATCTGACCGTGCATTCCAAATATTAATTGCTTGCTGTGAAAAAAAATTTCCCTTGTGCTCCTTTTGGATTTTTTCCAATCAATCTATGACATCTTATTCTTGACACTTCCAGCATTGAGAATAGCTTGTTTCTATTGTCGTGACCGTGAATTCCTAACTCCTTATCACTGTGAACATATTCAACTTTAATTACAACATTTTTTTTAAGGCATACTGCCAAACATTGACTGCAGATGTAAGTTCAGTGGCTGTCTGCAGAGAGAGACTCTGGAATGTTACGCTTGACAAGGTATGAAGAAAGCTTCAAAGGGATGGACTTTAAAAGGGACAAGTGTGCTGTAAACTGAACTGTTGATGAAGGGTCTAGGCCCGAAAAGTCAGCTTTTGTGCTCTTGAGATGCTGCTTGGCCTGCTGTGTTCATCCAGCCTCTCGTTTTATTATCTTGGAATTCTCCGGCATCTGCAGTTCCCATTATCTCTGTAATCTGTTGGAAGTTATCTTAGACAG
Source organism: Stegostoma tigrinum (assembly GCF_030684315.1). Taxonomy (NCBI): domain Eukaryota; kingdom Metazoa; phylum Chordata; class Chondrichthyes; order Orectolobiformes; family Stegostomatidae; genus Stegostoma; species Stegostoma tigrinum. The sequence continues at coordinate 6,549,891 of NC_081375.1, read as the reverse complement.
TGAACATTGTGGGAAAGTGGCATACTCTGGGTGAGAGGCATGTTTTGTGACTTTCTCTTTCAAAACTATATAAGAACATTGGTTAGAAGCCATTTCAGTCCTGATTTTTTGTGCTTGTAGAAGAAGGTGCCGTTTCATGCTGAGGTGCTTATGTGCGCCAGTGGGCTGAGATCCTTCTGTGTATTAACCTGGGTTTAAACATAACTGTGTTGTGATGGTCACAGTTGAAGAATGGCCCACTGGTCACCCCTGCATTGCAGGTAAAGGATCTATTGCTTTACTGTTGCCAGCCACTGTGAAACAGAATCAGGATGAGAGGATTCCAACTAACCTACAAAGCCAAGAATACTAAGATTGACTGTCAACTATCAACGTCCCACTCTCTATTCTTCATGAATGACCCATAGGGACTGATCTGTAGCTTTCATGTTTTATTTGGCCTCAGTTAGAATCATCGAATTCTAATCCTATTTCTCATTTTGAATCTGTGTGTTTGTATACATGTATTATTATTTCTTTTTGTGTTTAGTAACTAATAAACTCATTATTATGTTAACTTAAAGCTTGGTTAAATTGGTTTCTCTTTAAACAGAAATACACACAAAGAAGAGGTTCTTTTGTAAATTAACCTTTAACCAACTAAGGGATGAGTAAATCAAAAAGCAGAGCCAGCTCTTCTCTCCTCACCTAGGAGCTTTTGGCATTTTGTGTCTGAAACCCCAATAACTTGGGGAACCTCATCCAGTCGTAAGATTATCAACTGTGTCTGAACCCCTTATCACCACTGTCAATCACTTCACTTCTCTAAGTAAGACAACACCAGCTTCTCCAATTCATCTATCCATGTACCAAAATCTCTCATCCCTAAACCATTCGCATCAATGTTTACCACATCCTTTCTAAAGCCACCACATTCTTCCTGAAATGTGGTACCCTGGAATTGATGCAGTACTCTAGTTGATGCTAAAACGGTGTTAGATAAAAATTCATTGTACTTTTCTCCCTTTTTAAAATCTATGTCATTAACAACAAAACTCACAGACCTATATGTGTTGTTTATCATTTCTCAATATGCCACCCTCTATGATTTATGTGCATATACTCCCACATTGCCTTTATAATTGTATCCTTTATATTGCCACTCTTTATTAATCTGACAAAATGTATCATTTTTCACTTCTCGTACATTTCATCTGTTTGTCCATCTATTCCTCCAGTCTCTGACCTTTTGCAATCTATTGCTAGCCTTCTCACAGTTCAGTCCTTCCAAGTTCTCTGTCATCTGCAAATTTTAAAATCAAACAATTTATATCAAATAATAATGTCATCAATATATATCAAGAAGCTGTGGTCCCAGTACTGTAATATCGATCCTCCAGTCTGAAAAACTATCTATCCCTACTTTGTTATAACAAGTTGTAGAGTTGGATGAACACAGCAGGCCAAGCAGTGTCAGAGAAGCAGGCAAGCTGACGTTTCGGGCCTAGACCCTTCTGCTAAGACCATAGTAACAATGAATGTATTAGAATCAAGCCATTATATTGCCAGGGCAAGCACGCTTTCCCTCAAAATGTTTCATAATGTGGATTCCACACACAAAAACACCACAGATGCTATTAGAGATAATAGGAACTTCAGGTGCTGGGGAATCCGAGATAACAAGGTTTAGAGCTGGATGAACACAGCAGGTCAAGCAGCATTAGAGGAGCAGGGCTCTGATGAAGGGTCTAGGCCCGAAACGTCAGCTTTCCTGCTCCTCTGATGCTGCTTGGCCTGCTGTGTTCATCCAGCTCCACACCTTGTTATCACAGATGCTATTAGGTTTTCTGAAGAAGGGTCTACGCCCGAAACATCAGCTTTCCTGCTTGCTCCGATGCTGCTTGGCCCGCTGTGTTCATCCAGTTCTACATCTTGTTAGCTCATCTGCAGTTCTTACTATCTCTCCACCTCTGTTTTGTTTTCTGTCTCTCAGCCAATCAAGAATTCATGCTGCCACTGCCCCTTTTATTCCATCAGCTTCAACTACTAACAGTGTGAGAGAGCTGGATTGGTAGGAATACTCGGGTAATCATTAAACATTGCTGTGCACCACTGGCACCATCACCAAATTTCCACATTGCAGCTACTTCAACTACTCTACAGTATTTAACAAATGGTTTTGGAAGTTGCATGTACATTGCAGCAATTGATACGTCCATACCAACCCTCTAACCTAAGAAAATGCTCAAGCAAGTTAGTTAAATGTGATTTGAATATTAATGAATGCACCGTTGTCCAATGACTGTAGGAGAGCCAAGACTCTTATAAACGGCAGTGAGGCTTTCAATCTGTGTGAGGTCTATTGCAACCATGGTGGGACAACTATGTAAGACTGCTCAGCACTGAAATAAGAGCCAGAGCGCTGAAATTACTCAGCAGGTCAGGCAGCATCTCTGGAAAGAAACAGAGTTAATGTTTCGGGTTGATGACCTTTCATCAGTCCTTCACACTGAGTTGCACATTACGAATAGTAGATTCTATAAATAGATGATCTTGAATTATCCAAATACTTCAACAACCGTACAGCTAAGTAACAAAGTGTATAACTATATTGCAGTTAATGTTTGATATTGTACTGCAATGGTTATTTTAGTGTATTTTTATCTATTTATTCTTTATTGGGTTATGGGTAATACCAGCAACAACAGCACTTTTTGTCTGTTGTTAGCTGGCCTTGAATTGAATGGCTTGCTAGGCCATTTCATGGGACACTTAAGAGTCAAGTGTTTATCTGTGGGTCTGGAGTTACAAGTAAGGCATAACAGATAAGGACGGTAGATTTCCTTCCCTAGTAAACCAAATAGGATTAATGGACTGATGAATATGGCTCTGAAAATTCATGGCGTTTCTATCTGCTCTCACCAATGCTTTGGAATGGGCTAGTGGTGCAAAGTTTCTTTTGCCTATGTAAAACAGGACCTATATTAATACATGTAATTACAAGCACAGATAAATACATCACACTGTGAGCCTGATTGGTCATCTTAGTTTGGTTTCTAGTGTCCCAGTTCCATGACAATCCCAAGGATGAGAATTGAATACAACCTAGTCAGCACCATTGATATTTGGAGAGATCATCATAAAATGTATACCTTTGTACATTTCAAACATACTATAAAACAAGCATCAACCTTGCATTAAAGTTTAGGTACAAAACATTGCCCCGGAATGGTGTCTTTACAAGTTTAGTAGACTCGGTGTGAATGGCACACCTGCTGATTACACAGTGTTGTAAATTTATCATTCCAGGGTGTTGCCACAATTAATCTAATGACAGTTGTTACTTAAGGCTGGAACAGCTGTTGTGTCCAGGATTAGTAGGTGCTTATCTGTTAGAGCCAAAATTACTCTGTATTCCTTGACCCGTTCTGAAGATCGACCTGGCTTAGCACATAAGCCCATAACTGTGGCCTGGGTTTTTAACAATTAACACTTGTGAAGAGGAACATTCAATCGTGGTGCTTGTTGGCTGGAGGCAAATTTATTTGAAATGCCTCCTCTTATGTAATGAGAAGAGCTTACAACAAGCGGCAGCTTGTATTACTTCAGAACATAGCAGGGACCTTCTTAAAGTGGCGGTCTTGGCATCCCTTCAGGGAATCATAACATCAAAGATCCTTTGATTGGGAAATAATTGGAAAGAATTTTGACCAGCCTTTCATGCTTCTTTGTGATTTGTTTTTGAAAAGACCCATTTCCACTGAGGAAGTGAGTGTTGATGACAGAACCTGGGAGTATTGATTCAAGAACAGAGCCCACATTAGCCTGCAATGTGGAAATTTGGTGATGCTACCGGTGGTACACAGCGATGGTTAATGATTACCTGAGTGTTTCTGCCAGTCCAGCTCTCTCACACTGTTAGCTAACTGTAGCTTGAACACAACATTTGATGTTTAACATTAATAAAAGAGAGACAGTGATTGGAAATAAGGGATGAGAGACTTCCACAGCAGTTTGATCTTTCTAATGTTGCTGATGTGGCTATTAAGTAAATACAGTCAAAAACTTTAAAAAAAGTGCTAATGAAATAAAAAATCCTCTAATTTAAAGATGATGCTAATATAGAAATTATGGAAATATGCAATATAAAAGGAAGCCATTTGGTCCATCATGTTTATTTTAAAGAGCTATCCAATTGACTCTGACTGTGATCCTACATCCTTGCTTATTCCTCTTATCCTTGCATATTTCTCCTTTGTGTGTATTTATCTGATTCCTTCTTTGAAGGCAAAATCTGCTTTAACCATCCTTGCAAGTAGCCCATCAAGACCTAAACAGTTCACTTTGCAAACAATCTTTAAGTCAGAGACCAAAGGCAGAGCTTTGTTTTTCTAAAGCCTGAATATGGAGTTGAGCCAAATTGTAGGATCGACATTCTCTTGTGCTTGGGTTGGGTTCTCCCATACAGTTCTGTTCTTCTGAGCTTATTATCCAGCCATGAACCAGTAAAACATCAAATTGTAGTGTTAAGCAGGCAAGAGGTGTTCCCCGCATCCCACAAACCACCAGGGCATCTCAGGCTCCAAATTCTGTGCCTTGAAATTTGTAGGACACCTGGACAGCATTTCACTCCGCATTCTGGGAGTATTACTCACTTTCTGCTCATCACTTACATCAGGAGATGTCAGCAATTGACAAAGGGTGATGCCTTTCTTTAGCAACGTCTCCCTAGAAGTTCTCCTGAAGGCTATCCAAATGAGAAGGAGGTTTTTCTTTTCCCAATGGATAGCAACAAGTGACCAGGCGAATTGGACAGAAGTGGCTTGTGGGGTCAGTGCCCATGGACAGCTCAAGAGAACCTGGTGCAGCAAGTGGTTGCGATAGGGTTAGTACCACTTTCTATGCAATACTTGCATCTTCTATCAGTGAGAATTAGCATTATAACGTCACCACTGGGCAGGAATGTCACATACAAGATTATGTGCAAGACATTTCCATCACATGCCTCATGTGCAATCTGTGTCTGTCACTTCACTGCAGTTGCCAATGTGGTTATTGCAGGCACCACAATGATACTGCTTCTTCAGTCTTGAGTGAATCAAGATATTGTTGCAGAAGTAAATAGTTTTCTTGTTGTTAGGGTGATGGAGGGAATGAGATGGCTATTGCTGGTGTATGGAGACCTGTTTTTGAGCAGTAAAGAATATTTTCCATCATTTCTGCCATATCATTTATCTTAAAACCTCAATGTAAAGCATGGACCCAATGGAAGCCACTCACAGGCCTGAATAGTTAGTTAGGTACTCTCCATTTTCCAGAACAGCTTGCATTTATTTTGGACCTTTAACATAAAACATACCAAGATGCTTCATGTTCTTCACAGACAGTCCTTTCAGGTCAAGGATGACTTTCTTCCACTTGCAGAAGAGCTCTGGGTTCTGAGGTCACTCTACTACAAGTTGGGCAGGTGATGTTTGCTGAGATGATTGGGAGGGATACTCATGTTTATATTTGGCCTTCACCAGGGCCAAAGCGTTTTACAGAAGTACTAACAAGCAAAATATGAAACTGAACCACATGATGAAATATTCAGACAGTTGATAAAAACAAATACGTTTTAAGGAGCAACTTAAAGGAGGACAGAGGGGCAGGGAGAGAGATGGAGACTCTGGGGAGGACAGTTCCAAAACTTAGCACCCAAATAGCTAAAGGTCTGGGTTGACAGAGGCAGAGTAAAGAAAATTAAGAGATGGGCAACAGGCTGTTTAATTCAGATTTCTCAGAGTCTGTTGAAAGTACCAGATCTGTGTCTGATATTTCTGAAGGTAAGGGTGATTTTTAACATGATGAACCCAGTAGGATGCTGAATGGATTGGATTGGCCACCCAATTTTTGTTGTTTGTTGAAATCAATGGAAGATCATGTTGATTCTGAGGAAGGGTCACCAGACCCGAAAAGTTAACTCTGATTTCTCTCCACAGATGCTGCCAGACCTGCTGAGCTTTTCCAGCAACTTCAGTTTGTGTTGTTGTTGCTAAAGGTCATACTGGAGCTGGCATATGTTGGAAAGCTAATCCAATCCCGTCAGTTTCTTGCAAGACTAATTAGGTTCAAATTTTCCCCTGAGTTATCTTTATTTTGATTAAGAGAGATCAAACATTGAACCCATCCTATCTGAAGGCATTTTGTTGAACAGAGAATTGATTGTCCCTTGAGATTTTGCCTGATTAAAAGAGAGAAAGAAGAGTGCTACCATGACGATGAATTGATAAGGCAAATGTAGAAGCAGAAGGAGAATTTTGACCCTCAACCATTCAATGAAATCATGGCTGATCCATACCAGAACTCTACTTTTGGCCTTTGGTTTGATATTCTTTTCAACCTTTGAGTCACAAAAGGCTACCATTCAGAGTATTGAATTCAAAGTATTGAATGAGCTGGAACATTCTGCTTTCAGTGGGAGGGTGTTGCATATTTCTATCGCCCTCAGTGTGAGGAAATCTTTCCTAACCATTTTCCTGATTTTAAGGTTATGTCCTATTGTCCTAGTAGACTGTCCCACCTGTGAATTTTTTTTTTTGATTAGATTAGTTTAGATTACCCACAGTGTAGAAACAGGCCCTTTGGCCCAACAAGTCCACACCGCCCCTTGAAGCATCCCACCCAGACCCATCCCCCTATAACCCACACATCCCTGAACACTACAGGCAATTTAGCATGGCTGATCCACCTAGACTGCACATCTTTGGACAGTGGGAGGAAACCGGACCACCCAGAGGAAACCCACGCAGACACGGGGAGAACGTGCAAACTCCACACAGACAGTTGCCCGAGGCTGGACTCGAACCTGGGTCCCTGGTACTGTGAGGCTGCAGTGCTAACCACTGAGCCACCGTGCTGCCCTTAACCACCGTGCCGCCCTTTATTTTTTAGTTTTTAAAATTATTTTAATTGATTCCTTTCAAAATCCCAAATAAAACCTGAATCAAAATCTTAACTTTCTATCTTACAAACCAAACGTATGTCATCAGTCTCCAGTCTAACCCTTAGCGATCCTAAAACTGTCCTGCTAACATTCTGCTGAATATGTAATATGCTTCCTTCATAGCCATTATGGTCCTTGTAAGGTCCACAGAACTTGAACCATCTCGGCGAAGAATAACCAAAGAAACAAACCTTTATTTACCAAAGCCAAAAAATACAAAATTCCCTCTCTGCCCATACGCTTCACTCTCACCCTTTCAGACACTTGTTAAAATATCCCTCTTTGACCAATCTTTTGGTCACTTGACTTGATACCTCCTAATGATGACACATTAGGTTTCATAATGCTTCTGAACATTTTTAACGTTATCGGTGCTATATAAATATAATTCTTCCTTGAGTTGCTTAGGGTAATATAAATTAGAATTAGAATTAGTAAATATATATTATGAAACAATATTTAATAACAAGCATCCAGATAGGAATTAATGATGCGATCATCCCACTAAAGTCCAACTTATCCCCTCCCCACTTCTGATCTGGACACCAGATTACAGGAGTCAGAGAGAACTGGGAGTTGAAGAGACTAGTACAATTAGATGAATTAGTATACTTGTTGGCATAGTAAAGGTGAGAGTTGGAGTGTTTGGATTCTAAACCAGGGAGCTGAAGAAAGAGATAGGTTCTAGCTTCTAGCATGTTTTGAGACCAAAAAAAACTGCACATGCTGGAATCCAAGGTGTATAAGGTTGGGGGGGGGGGTGGTGCTGCGGGTGGGGCTTGCGGCTGGTGGTGGTGGAAAAATGCAGCAAGTCAGCAAGTTTCCGGATGAAAGGAATGGTCAACGTTTCAGGTATTACCCTTCTTCAGGGTACCGAACAGATTTATCCCTCCCATTGGCCAACCAGGCCATACCAACTACTGGTGTCCACCAATCACCCCCATTCCACTGCCACCCTCCTCCCATGTTTGTCTGCAGCTCCCCCTACCCCCACATCCAGTCCTGAAGAAGGGTAATACCCAAACATTCACTGCTCCTTTCCTCCAGATGCTGCCTGGCCTCCTCTGTTCTTCCAGCATGTTTTCCCAGGCATACAATGCATTCCAACAGCAGCATTAGTCTACTTTAAGAAAATTGGGTCCTACAGTGAGACTCTGGAATCTGCTCCTGCTGAGGTTGGAGCCATTCTAAAGTATTATGCCCCATCCTGAAGGAGAATTCTATCCAAAACATTCAGTTGGAGTTGAGATTGTACACAGCACATGCTCAGAATGAACTCCATTTAAACAACAGCCTTACCACCTAGTTATCCTTCCCTCAGATAGTCATCACTTGCTTTAAGCTTAGGAATGCCACCTATTTTGATATATATTACTCTTAAAATAAGCTGTGGCTCCAAGTACTTAAATCTGTGTTGCCAATTATAAATGTCATTGATAATGGGAACTGCAGATGCTGGCGAATCCAAGATAACGAAGTGTGGAGCTGGATGAATACAGCAGGCCAAGCAGCATCACAGGAGCACAAAAGCTGACGTTTCGGGCCTAGACCCTTCATCAGACCCTCTCTGATGAAGGGTCTAGGCCCGAAACGTCAGCTTTTGTGCTCCTGAGATGCTGCTTGGCCTGCTGTATTCATCCAGTTCCATAAATGTCAGTCGTGTGTTGACAACTCGGGCTATCCAACTATTGAAATATTTGTTATTTTTGCAATTCAACAATTTTGAGTGCTGTGAGGTCAAGATTGTAATTCAGTCCCCATTCCCACCCTCACCCCACCTCCTAGACCAAAATGAGTTGAGTTTTCAACAGCCTTGGGGTAAACTGACAACACTGTGACAGCACCAATCAGTAACGTATGTGTAAGGTATCCAGGGTATGATAGCCTGTGTTGAACTGGCTTCACTTTGTTTACAAGCCAACCCTTATGGAGAAATGCAGGTGTCAACTCTGACCTATTGGGTAGTACAGTCACCTCAGAGTCAGTAAATCAGGGGTGCAGGACTTGAACACAAAATCTGGGCTCACAGCCCCACAGTATCGAGGGAGCACTGTGTTGAGTGAGTGCAGCATTGTCAAGAGTTCTGTCTTTTCAATGGAAAGTTAAATTGAAGTTTGATTTGTCTTCTCAGGGTAGAAGTAAATGATCCCATTACACTATTTGAAGAAAAACAGATGCATTTCTTTAAAGGCATGCCAGCTTTACCAATATTTGCATTAGCCAAGACATTCAATGGGCCCCAGAGCAATCACAAGAAAATTACTCGCCTGATTGTGACAGGCAGAACAGGTGAGTTCTCTATGGTAGCACAGCTAATATTCATTGCTCAAACAGCATCTCTAAAAACAGATGATCCAGTCATTATCTCATTACTGTTTGTGAGAACTTGGCAGATGTAAATTGTGGATACATTTGCGCATTACAACACTTCTACGGATTCCTTTAGGCTTTGGATCCCTTTGGGACACTAGTGGTTGATAGAGTATCATAGAAGTTATCGTAGAGTCCCTACAGTGTGGAAACAGACCATTCAGCCCAACAAGTCCACACCATCCTTCTGAAGCACATCCCACCCAGACTCATCCCTCTACCCCTGCATTTGCCATGTCTAACCCATCTAACCTAAACATCCCTGCACACTATGGGCAATTTAGCATGGCCAATCCACCTTACCCTGCACATCTTTGGACTGTGGGAGGAAACCAGAGCACGCAGAGGAAACCCAAGCAGAGACAGGGAAAACGTTTGAACTCCACGGAGACAGTCGCCTGAGGGTGGAATCGAGCCCAGGTGCCTGGTGCTGTGAGGCAGTGGTGCTAGCCATGAACTACCGTGCAGTTGTCAACCATATCGCTGTGGGTCTGGATGTAGGCCAAACTAGGTCATGATGGCAGATTTCTTTCTCTTAGGGGCATTTGTGAACCAGAAGGGTTTTTCCTGACAATTGATGATGGTTTCATGGTCATCAGTAGACTCTTAATTCCAGATTTTTATTGAATTCAAACTGTGCCATCTGCATAGGCAGGATTCAAATGCGGGACCCCAGAATATTACCTGGGTCTCTATTAACAGTCCAGCAATAATACCACGAGGCCGTCACCTATCTCCCCCCGCCCCCACTTGCAGTGAGATTCCCTTAATCTGAAACTCCAAACTCCATTGAAGTAAAGATTGATGCAATATTAACTTTCCTTTTGGCCAATCGAGCCTGTATATTAATAGGATTGTATTACCATGTTTTGGGGGTGGAGCTGGACATCTAATAGGACAGTATTAGTGATTTTTCAGAGCTTTTGGGAAGGCAGTGATGTAGTAGTATTGTCATAGAGCCAGTAATGCAGAGACCCAGACTTATGTTCTAAGGACACCAGTTCACAGCCTACCATAATAGATGGTAAAATTTGAATGCATTGGAAAACGAATCTGGCCTTTAAAAGCCAGCCTAATGGAGATCTTGTAACAATAGCCAATCGTAAAAACCTATCTGGTCCATTAATGTCCTTTAGGGAAGGAAATCTATTGTCCCTATCTGGTCAGGCCTACATGTGACTCCAGGCCCACATCAATGTGTTGACTTTTCAGCAAGCTATTCAGCTCAAGGAGACCTAGGAATGGTCAATAAATGTGAACCTGGATAGTGACACTCATATCTTATGAACAAATATTTTTAAAAAAGCTAAATTCTTGGAAAAACCTGTCACAAACTATTCCACTGAAATGGGAAAGCCTACATTTGTGAAAAGGCTTTTTTGATCCAGGTCAGCAGTGGACAAAGTTGAGTTATGTTTTCCAGGTCACTTTGACCTTTAACAATGATGGCCCAAGCTCCTCAAACTTGAAGCCAGATCCTGCTTTGACAAAGTGTAAACTCAATGCCAACAGGACAGAAGATCTGCCCTAGATCCAGGTTTCGATTTGTACTCAAATCCATACTGGAGAAGGCTTTTTTTAAACAAATTATTTGACCTGATCAAGCTAAGATGAACATGACATTTTGGATTGATTCTGCAACCCTACCACAGACTTTAGCAGATTGTGATACAAGGGCTTAACAGATTTAGACATAGAAACCCATTCTTCCTCCAATTCAGTCTTCCATCACTTCAGAAAAAGATTCTCTGGCACCTTGAGTAATAAAACTTTTTCTGTTTTTCAGTCTTCCATACAGCCTTCCCCAGTTTACCTGATTATATACAGCGATTGGTAGCTAGTCACTGGAGCGCATTGATGCTGTGCCAAGCACTGGGGTGTGTCAGTACCCCAGATAAACATTCGCAAATGTAACCATTTGTTCCCATATGGAGATGAAGGCAAAGTGAGTAAGTAAGTCACAGACGCCTTTTTGTGCTGGCACACCTGCCTTATGTTTCCAAAAGACATGTGTAATACTGGGGCAACAAGCAAGAGACAGAGATGAATATTTCATGAGGTTGATAAGAGTATCTGTTCTGTTTGGGGAAGCAGAATTCACCGGAAAATTGTGGATTAAGGATTCAATCAGGATATTCTTCGTATGGAGAATCTCCGTTAAACCTGCCTCTCATTTAGCCAAAACATTGTTTTACTTCAGGACCCAGTCCAACAGGACAAAACAATAGACAATAGACAATAGGTGCTGGAGTAGGCCATTCGGCCCTTCAAGCCAGCACCACCAAAACCTGAAAGTAGCATCAGCCCAGGTGCAATGTTTCATGTTGAAAGCACTTTCCTTATACTGTGCAAATATGCATGTAACAAATGTGCATTCATATAGCACCTTTTGGGATACACCAAGCTCTTTGCAGCCAATCAAATACTTCTGAACTGTACTCTGGTGTAATCTAGGAAAATAAGGCAACTGATTTAAACACAGCAAGGTCCAACAAGCAGCAATGTGATAATGATCAGATCATCTATCTTTGTGACAGCAACAAAGCGATAAATATTGGCTAGTGTACCACTGAAACACCCTCTACTCTTCTTCAAAACAGGATCTTTCACATTTGGCTGAGTGACAGTTAAAGCATCAATTTAACACCTTACCTAAAAAGTAGCAGGACTAGTCTGGGGTGTAAGCCTGGGTTAAACGCTGGAAATGCTGAGAATCACAGGACGTCTGGGAGTATCTGTGGAACAGACTTAACATTTAAAGTCCTGTATGGCTCTTCTTGAGAAATGAAAGGAGCTGGAAAATAATGAGTTTCATCCTAGTGATGGAGAGGGAGGAGCAGCAAGTGGAACAAACAAAGTTAGTGAGAATGGTGACAAAGGAGCGACAGGTAAGGAAAATGACATTAGGTGTAAATGTTAATGAAATCATCATTAATTTTCTTTTATTTTTCTCATTTTTGGTTTAGAAGTGTGAGTTGCAGTTGAAAATTGGACTTTGAAAGCAGCTATTTGAAAGAAAAAGGAGAGAACAAAGGACAGATGTTGGGAACTGGCCTGGAAATGTAAAGCAGGTCAGGTCTTGCTGTAAGTGCACTTTAGAGAAACTGGCACCAAGACATTGTTATGCTGAGGGATAGACAACTGGTTGGATGTTAAAGTGATCAATCAAGGAGGGAACTGGTCAGCTAATCACAGACGATATTGAAAAAGAAAGAAAAATCAAAGGGTGCACTTACTTTGATTTGGTTTTTGGACAGGAGCCCCTTGAGAAATGAACTCCAGCCTGTAAGATATAAGGAAAAGTCTCCAAAGGTCTGTGGAAGCTGTGTCCTTTGACTGACGACTTCATGTCTGTAATACAACTCCTCAGGTTCCTTGAAGACTTGCTATTCATTGTTGAAATGATTATCGAATTGGCGACTAACGATTCTTTAACTTTTACAGAATTTATCCTCTGAGTCTGTCTGTCTGTTTGATGGTGTGTGAGTGGGGGTTGATGATCAAGGAAAGACAGGCTAGGTTTGTATCTGTTGGGGTTTAAAAGAGTGGCAGATGATTTGATTGAATCATACAGGATCCTGAATCATATAAAATCCTAATAAAATGAGGGGTCTTGACACAGCGACCATGGAGAGGATATTTCCTCTATGGGAGACTCTTGAACGAAGTGTCATTTTAAAAATAAGGAATCACCCATTTAAAACATGAATGAGGCAAAATCTTCTCTCACAGACGGTTGGGAACCTCTGGAACTCACCTCCTCGAAAGGCGATGAAAGCAGAAACTTTGAGTATTTTTTAAGGCAGAGATAGATAGATTCTTGGTAAGTCAGAGGGTGAAAGTTTATCCGGCTAGTTTGGAATGTGGATTTGAGGTTACGGTCAGATCAGCTATCATCTTAGTGAGTGCTGGAGGAGGTTTGAGGGGCCAGATGGTCCACTCCTGCACCTTGTTCATATGTTCATATGACACAAGCATCAATGCTTGGAGGACCTCAAGTTTACAGAGAGTTGAAGATTCAAAGCTGGTCAGACTGCATTAGAACAGTCAATCTGGAAGTGATAATGCCACAAAATGAACATTTTAGCAGTAGACAAGTTGAGGTGGAGGACTAAAGCTAGACAATGACAAAGGGACAAATGTAGGCCCTCTTCGTAATAGGGTGCAAATGTGATTGGGAGGTTGTGGGCAAGGAGGATGCTGCAAAGGGACTGGAACACAACCATGAGCAGAAATAGATATGCTGGAGGGAAATTAATTCACCAGAGGCAGGACATTACAGTAAGGTGATTTCTCCAGTAAATGAGCAGCTGAGACAACAATCAGAGCTCCTCCTCGACACACATCAGCACAGGAAATGTCCCGTGTGCCCAGTGAAAGGAGAGGTTTTGTTTTTCTAAAACATGATGCTGGTTTAGTTTAGATGTACAACAGAGCTGATTGGTTTGAGCTGAAGAACTGCAGCATTTACTTTAACTATGGGATTATTATTGGGCAAACACAGCTGGGACAGGCCTCATCTGTGCTCATTTGATGATTAACATTCTGTCGAATCCAGACCATGATTAATTACTTTGCGAGTAGCACAGAAGAAAAGCCATCTGTTTATAACACTGGCAGCATTTAACTGGCAACAGAGAACTGACACTGTCTTGTCCTGGTCTAGTAAGAACACTCACCTTAGAACAGGACAAAATAATATTTGATGGAGTAGCTGCTGGAGTGGAGGGAGCAAGCTTCACCTGGAAACATCTGTATTGTCCGTTCCTCTGGTCCAGGTATCAGAAAATCACTTCTCAGCTGCAGGATGAAGCAAGGCAGTTTCCTCCAAAAGATGTACCCAGCACTCAGTGAATCGGCACAATATCTTATAGAAATATGCTAAATAATGTCATGACATAACAGAATTATTTATAACTCAGAAGGAGCTTGGTGGTGATTCTTACTTTAGAAAGGGTCAGACTGTCCTTTTAGAAGGGTTTCTGATGGTTTCTTTGCTGAACCTACATAGTTGAAGCAGAATGGAGCACCTATCCAAAGCAACCAATGGATGAGTAAATGCCAAATCTTCCTTGGAAGATGGTGATCCCCCAGTTAGCTCACTGAGTGCTCCAACCAGGAATTCTCCATCTTAAAGAGAGGGAGACAACATCTCAGCCTCTGACACTGAAGTTGATGTCCCACAGACTGATAGTGGTTTGACTGAGTGTAGGCATGGTGTGTGGATGAGAGCAAGTTGCTATCTTCCATGCTAAATCAGAGAATCATTAATTCCCTACAGTGTGGAAGTAGGCCATTCAGCCCATCAGGTCTACACCAACCCTCCAAAGAGCATCCCACCCCGATCCCCCACCCCCACCACACCCTCCCCCCCATCCCTGTAACCCTGTCTTTCCAATGGCTAACCCACCCAGCCTACACATCCCTGGACGCTATGGGCAATTTGGCATGGCCAACCCACCCTAACCTGCACATCTTTGGACTTCGGGAGGAAACCTATGCAGACACGAGGAGAATGTGCAAACTCTACACTGACAGTCTCATGAATGGTGTTGGAGGACAAAGCCAGAGTAGAATGTGACTAAAATAATTGCGGCAAAGTATCTTCCCCGCAAATGGAGGATGTACTTTTGAATCTGTGGAGTGATGAAGAAAGAGCAGTACACTGAGGATTTGAGTGATGTTGTAGCAAAGAGCAGGCGTGACACAATGAATTACTTTCTTCCCTGCTGTATGATTCCATTCTGCTGCTGAGAGAAAGGGAAGGAGACTAATGCAATGCTTTGTGATTCCAAAATGGCTTGAACAGGAACTGCAATAAAGTTGCAGCTGCACATGAAGCTTTTACTTTGCTAGAGTTATTGGGATCGTTTTACAGAATGTACTTCGCAGCCTCTCAGTTGCCCTCACTGCTAACTTCTTAAACTGTATTACCAACGCAGGACAAACTATACAGAAAATGCAAATTGCAACCTAGAGATTTGCATTTTCAAAGTGACGGGGTAGAAATTCAGGTTTGGCAAAAGTGCGAGGACAGTTGTGTCTGCTGCAGACCAGGCTTCATGCTCAGTCCCAGAGACTGAGAAATGATTGAGTATCAAGCAGCATGTCTAATAATAATCAACAAGACAGAGCTCAGGATAGCATAACCACACCAGATATAGGGTGCCTGTGAGGGACAGGAAGAGGGTCACCAATCATACCATCCAGACGGACTGACTACACTGATCAAACCAGCCAAATGCTTGACAATGACCAAAGCTGTGCTGACCAGACTGACGACACCAGCCAGATTGTCTGCAGTGACTGCACTAACTGGTTTGCGGGGGACTTGCTCTGCCGCATTACTCCAAACTCTAAACCGGCTTCTACTGGGTTTTGATCACCAGTTTGCATTCTACATTGATAGTAGGAACTGCAGATGCTGGAGAATCTGAGATAACAAGGTACAGAGCTGGATGGACGCAGCAGGCCAAGCAGCATCAGAGGAGCAGGAAAGCTAACGTTTCAGGCCTAGACCCTTCTTCAGAAATAGGGGTGGGGAAGGAGGTTCTGAAATAAATAGGGAGGGGGGAGGTGGATAGAAGATGGATAGAGGAGAAGATAGGTGGAGAGGAGACAGACCGATCAAAGAGGCGGGGATGGAGCCAGTAACTGTGAGTGTAGGTGGGGAGGTAGGGATGAGATAGGTCAGTCCAGGGAGGACTCCTCTCCACCTATCTTCTTCCCTATCCATTCTGTCTGCCTCAATGAGATAACAAAGTGTGGAGCTGGATGAACACAGCTGGCCAAGCAGCATCTTAGGAGCACAAAGCTGACATTTCGGGCTTAGAACCTTCATCTTCTATCGGCCTCCTCCTCTCTCCCTATTTATTTCAGAACCTCCTTCCCCTCCCCCATTTCTAAAGAAGGGTCTAGGCCCGAAATGTCAGCGTTCCTGGAGTTCAAATCCCAAGAAGGTAATGTGGGAACATGAATTTTTACTTTTATTAGTTCATGGGAAGGGAGCATTATTAGCAAGGCCAACATTTGTTGTCCATCCTCGAGGAGATGACGGTGGCCTGCCTTTTTGGAGTCCAGGTCATGAGATTTAGCCACAGTGCTTTAAAAGTCTGGAAAGTTAATATTTGGTCTGGGTAGGAGGGAGCACAAATCATTGTAATTGTGGTAAAAGCAACTGGCTCGCTATTATCACCTGCCATTCTTATACTGTCTCAGCTTGTCTGTGATTCCAGTCCTGCACCAATATGAAAAACCTTAGCAAGCATCTCAGAAAGGACTATTGATGAAGCTGAACTACAGAGTGTCCTGCACCCAGTGTGGTTTTACGCAGGACTGACAGACAAGTTGTAGAAACTTCTGGTGGAGTTTTACAGAAGTGTGTCATAGCTTCCAGCGTTTCAACAATAGACAACTACAAATAGGAAGTCGCCCTCCCCACTTCTGCTGCATCAACAACACACCAAACACAATGGAATCCACTAATGATTTCTCTCTAAATAGCAAACTAGCGAGGCGCTTGGGGCAAGAGAAAACTTTCCAGTAAGTTACTCCCTCCCAGACTAACTCTTTACAGGAGAACCCCACTGCCTGTCCCTATGAAACTCAGTATCACATGATTTGATTTGATTTGAATAGATTTGATTTATTTTAGTCACATGTACTTAAGTACAGTGAAAAGTTTTGTTTTGTGAGCAGTACCGGCAGATTGTCGCAAACAAGGATATACAGATCACAGGGTGCTTAGACAAAGTGAGGAACACAAGGTTAGAGGTGCACAAAGCAAGATCACATTGGATTTGAAATTAGAGGGGTCCATTCAGCAGTCTAATAACAACAGGGAAGAAACTGTTCTTGAACCTGTTGGTGCTTGTGTTCAAGCTTCTCTATCTTCTGCCTGATGGAAGAGGTTGTAGGAGAGCATTGCCAGGGTTGGAGGGGGGTGTCTTTGATGAAGTTGGCAGCCTTCCTGTGGCAACAAGAAGTGTAAATGGAGTCCAGGGATGGGAGGTTGGCTTCCGTGATGGTCTGCACACAGCTTTCTGTAGATTCATATGGCCTTGGACAGCTGCTGTACCAAGCGTTATGCACCCAGACAGCAAGCTTTCTACGGTGCATCTGTGAAGGTTGGTCAGGGTCATTGTGGACTTGCAGAATTTCCTGAGCCTCCTGAGGAAGAAGCATTGTTGTGCCTTGTTGACCGTTGCACCTACATGGGAAATCCAGGACAGTTGTCGGTTATAGTCACTCCTAGAAACCTGACGCTCTCAACCCTCTCCGCCTCAGCTCTGGTGATGTATATGGGGGTGTGTTCTCCTCCTTTCTTTCTGAAATCAATCATCAGTTCTTTAGTTTTGCTGACATTGAGAGAGAGGTTGTTCTCGTCGCAGCACGACACAAAACCCTCTCCCTCCTTCCTGTATTCTGACTCGTCGTTGTTCGATATCATGTTGTCAGCAAACTTGTAGATGACATTTGTTCAAAATTTGGTTACACAGTCACGGGTGCACAGGGAGTACAGTAGGGGGCTGAGAACACATCCTTGCGGGGTGCCAGTGTTGTGGGTTATCATGGAGGAGGTGTTGTTGTTTCGCTTCGCAGATTGTGGTTTATCGGTCAGGAAATTGAGGATCCAGTTGCAGAGGGCTGAGCCAAGATCTAGGTCTCAGAGTTTTGAGATTAGCCTGGAAGGGATCATGGTATTGAAGCTGTAGTTGATGAGTAGAATCCTGACATAGGTGTCATATTATCCAGGTGTTCCAGGGATGAGCGAGGTGCTAAGGAAATGGTGTTGGCTGTGGACCTGTTACATCAGTAGGCAATTTGCAGGGGATTAAGGCAGGCCGGGAGACTCAAACTGATGTGGGCCATGACCAGCCTCTCGAAGCACTTCATAATGATGGAGGTCAGAGCCACCGCAGGGTAGGGATGTGGGATGCTTTCACAGAGAAGGTCATTCAACTGCCTGTACCAATTCTTTGAAAGAATTAAACAGTTATCTGTCTCTTTTCCCACAGCTTTGGGAATGTTTTCCTTTTCAGATATATATCCAATTCTTTTGAAAGCTCCTGTTGAATTCGCTTTCCCTGCCTTTTAAGGCAGTGCACTCCAGATCACGACAACCCACAGCAAGGAGCATCTTGAAAATTATTGAAACCTTTCACTCAATCTCACTGACACATTATAACAGACAGTTTTTCACTCATCCCTGTGTTACTTTTGTTGGTGAATCCTTTGGAAGTCTCCGTATTTGACTTGCATAGTTGACATTTAGATAACGTGATGTCTGACCCACCTCATCTTCCCTGTTTTAGTGTCATGTATGGTTCTGAGGCTTATATGATGCAAAAACAAAATCCTCCTCTGTGATTCTCTACAGAATTAGACCGAAAACGCCCCCTCCTTCATCACTGCACTGGAGAACTCCTGCTTACAAAAAAAAACCATGTAAAATCTGTCGGTTTAAAGGCCTGTAATTTTGGTTAGTTTTGCCTTGTCATTTGAGGATGAGTCTGAGAGAGACTGCAAAGGAAAGGACACTGTCTGATTCTAAATGACCCAGATTGGGACAGTCTGGTGTACAATTCATCAAAGGGAGCTGACTGTCTCTATTACAGGGATTGTACAGCAGCAAAATGAGGGTGTGGACAATTATTCTCAAACTGCAACATCTAACTAAACATTGCAGAAACAGAGATCACCGTTCAGCCATTTCTCAGATTTATGGAGTTTTCCAGCATTATCCACTGGGGCAACAAAAAAACAACCTGAAGGAAGAAAACTAATTGCATTCATACAGCACCTTTCACAATGCCTGCACTGAATAATCTGTTCAAATGGAATGAGTTAAAGGCATGTGAGTTAAAGGCATGTTAGGATTTGGCCTTGTTCTGTGACACAGGACAGTGATATTGTATACAGATGAGCAGATGAGAGCCTTGTTTTGGTGTCTGATTTAAAAGGTAGCACCTCTGACAGTGTAGCATTTTCACTGCAGAAATTTCAGACTGGATAATGTGCTGAAGTTTCTGAACTCCATTCATTTCTTTGTGGACAGAGCAACAATGTGACAGAGCTTGTAGAAAATGGCAGGATGCGAAAACGCAACAATATTCTAAACGATACTTATGCAGGGATATACTTGCTCAGTATCACATCCTCTGCCTCAGTGGGAAATGTGTGATCCCCTGTGTCACAGCAGACCCATGGCTGTTATGTTCCTTAGGCTTAGCCTTCATTTTAAGGTGTTTGAATTCTTTGGAGTAGAAACTGGATGTTGTAGATTTTATCAGAGATAATAGGAACTGCAGATGCTGGAGAATCTGAGATAATAAGGTCTAGGCCCAAAACGTCAGCTTTCCTGCTCCTAAGATGCTGCTTGGCCTGCTGTGTTCATCCAGCTCTGCAACATGTTGTAGATTTTACATCGTTTTAAACATGTAGGTTTCTGAAACTCATTGGATCCAATGTTGGGTTGGTCTGTTTTTCAGATATCCTTTATAGCATCATAAAGCAGACATTAGACTATTTCCATATGTTAATTAGAGTGAATGGTCAAAGATGAAAGAATTAGACCAGGGAATAACCAGCAGGATAAACATCTAATCAATACAGTGCACTGTGACAACGAAAGTGGGAGATACAGAGAACACATTGTCACAAGTAGGGAAGGCAGTTCAACTGAACCAGTCATCCAGGGTCATTAGAGAAACGGCAATTAAAATGAGAGAGATACACTATAAACCCAGAGAGAGTCACAAGCAATGTAAAATGTACAGAAGAAAATGCAAAAGATTGAAAGCAGCAGTTTGAAGGTCAAGTAGCAAGGAACATAAGGAGAGATGTCAGAACCTTGTAAGAGTGGCTAGAAATAGTGTAGGGTTCTTGAGAGGTGAGAGTTAGAGAGAGGCTGGGGCAAACCACAGATAGGCAGAGATGTGAAACAAAACCTAGTTGAGGAATGAAGGTACTAATACGATTTGGCTCTCGGGTGAAAGTGGGTATTAAAAAATACAAGAACAGATCTTTGTATTATTTGTTCACGACATGTTAGGTGTCACTGGCAAGACTTACATTTATTGTTTATCTGAGATGCCTTTCAGGACTTTCAGGAGGTGGCGGTGCACCTAGGTACACCTAGAGTTCTCTTTTGATTCAGCAGCAATGGAGCAATAGAAGGACGGGGTATGCTTTGTGGGAGAACTTGCAGATGGATGCATCCCCATGAAGCTGTGGCCTTCAAAGGTAATACAGGATGCACCTTTGAAAGGTATCAAGGAACGTCAATGAGTTGCTACAGTGCATCTTGTAGATGGTATACACTGGTGCCACTGTGAATTGGGTGCTAACCCAAGTGGGATGCTTTGTTCTGGGTGATGTTAAGCTTCTGGAACAGTGTTGGAACCGCTACAATCCGGGCAGATGAGGAGTGTTCCATTACACTCCAGTTCAATTCCTGGTAGCCCCAGGATTTTTTTGTTTCATTTATATGTGGAATATGGGCACCATTGACCCACATTGTTGCCCATTCCTAATTGTCCCCTTTATTTAATGGCTTACTAAGGCCCTTTAAGAGTCAACCACATTGCTGTAGGTTTGGGGTCACATGTATACCTGACCAGGTAAGGAAGACAGATCTGTCAGATTTTGTTCAGTGTCAAATTGGATCCCTCGGTGAGGGGGTGTGTTCTCAGGTATGGGGGCGGGATGCAAGTGTCAGCTTTGGGGAGGCTGAGGGGTTTTAAGCTGTGGAAAGTGGGTGTGCTGTTGTTAAGATGTGGAAGCTGTTGGGGGTTGAGTATATTGGTGTGGGTGGAGTAATTGGTGAATCAATGGCTGTTTAATAATTATGCCGGAATTAGAGTGCATTTATAATCCTCTAATGTTTCCTAGGTAACTACTAAATCAGAATGCTCTGAATTCTCTAAGGGGCTTTTATGGAGGGTTCCAGATGTACAGGAATTGTTAATCAGAATTTTTTAATCTTCTTGGGCAGTTTCCTCGTCATTAGCTAAGTCACCATTTCCACATTGTGCTGACATGCAATTCCATGCCACACTGCTGCACAGATGGTTTGGCCAGTGGAATACCTGTGTCATTGTCCCTTCAATGACAGGGCATTTGGGGAACTGTGATGTGGATTGTATGCAATTTAAGAAGAACAAGGAAGCAGGAGGTGGGGAATAAGGACATAAAATGCTCATTAAACAGTAGCATGATACAGAGTTAAGGGAGAATGGAACCTTTGAGGCTCAAATAGACACATTGAATTGATAAAATTTAAAGAAAAGCTTCGAGCATCCTAGCTTTTATAAATACAAATTACCAAACCAAAGTGGTGATTATATATAAGTGGTTGGTAACACCACAGTTAAAATGGAGTGCTGCTTTGGGACTTCACTTTAGGAAGGATGTCAAGGCCATGGAGATGAAATGGAAGAGATTCACTGAGATAATTTCAGGAGTAAAGTGAAATTAGAGAATTGGATCTTTTCACGAGAGTGGAGAAAGTTAAAGGGATGTTGGTAGTTATCATTGTGATGTGGAGGGGTCTGAGGTTAGGATTGGTCCTTTTTAGTTTGAGACAAGGGCAAGAGAGGGAACAGAGTCTGTGGCCAGGATTAACAGCAATGGCTTTACTCTTCCTGGTATAATTAGAGGCAATTTTGGCATCAGTATTGGATATTGTGCAAACGGTGTGACAACCCGAAGGCAGTGGAGAGACTAGAGGTGTTATGGGTGGTCAGATAGTTAAGTGTACATGTGGAACCTCATACATTTCTGCATGATGTTGCTGAGTCGTAGAACGTAAATTAGAAATATGAAGGGGTCAAAGAGGCATTAGACCCCAGAGGCAAAGGCCTGGGAGAGGGAGATAATCCATTCTACATGATTCTCTAGCTCTGGTTGGTTTGTCAGTCCTTTTTCTTCCTTCACTCCACAGATATATCATAATTAGCAAACCCTTCTCTTCACAATACCTCAAGAAACTCCTATTTTAATAATTCATGAAAACAGCCACTTGTCCTTCTTAACAAATGGGATTGTGCTGGTCCAAATTTTGGCCATACCTCACCCATAGGAATGCAGGAGTGTGACTTACTCCAGTGCTGTGAAGGTAAATTTATTGGGTCATTTGTCAAGTGACAGATTCCAATTTATTGCAACAGTTCTAACAAAAAAATCATGAATTGGAAACTTGGGAGTCAATGGCATGTCTTCCCGCAGGTACAGAAAGCACTGCACGGCATATGGTATGTTGTTCTTTATCACAATAGTTTAGTTTACAAGAATAAAAACAATCTTTGATCTTGATTTTCCATTTTCACTGCAGCAATGTGCATTTTATGAATCTTTAGTTTTAAATGCTCCTGAAGGGCAGAGAAGGTGTGCGAAACTATCAAAATGTTTAACTAGCCTTTACAAACCGAAATTAAAAACCTGCTCTAGTCTGCGAAACCTGTGAAAGCAAAGTGTCCCAGTAGCTTCAAAAGCTATTTTCATATTCTACTAACACTAAGTGTTACTGTAATAGAACTCTTAATGCTTGTCTGCTTTTCATAACCTGCACCTATCACTGTGTGTGTGTGTGTGTGTGTGTGTGTGTGTGTGTGTGTGTGTGTGGTTGTGCAAGTGTGTGTGTGTATGTATGTGTACGTGTGTGTGTGTATGGGTACATGTGTGCATCAGTGTATGTATGTGTGTGTGGGTGTGCAGGTATGTGTGTGTGTGTGTGTGTGTGTGTATGGGTACATGTGTGCATCAGTGTATGTATGTGTGTGTGGGTGTGCAGGTATGTGTGTGTGTGTGTGTGTGTGTGTATGGGTACATGTGTGCATCAGTGTATGTATGTGTGTGTGGGTGTGCAGGTATGTGTGTGTGTGTGTGTGTGTGTGTATGGGTACGTGTGTGTGTGTATGGGTACATGTGTGCGTCAGTGTATGTGTGTGTGTGTGTGGGTGTGCAGGTATGTGTGTGGGGGGGGGTGCGCGCGGGTGAGATGGGGCTTGTAAATTCAGTTTCATCGATAGATCAAACAGGTTGCTAAAGGATCAGCTGTCTTTGCTGTGAGGTTACAAACATAAATAGTTGTTTTTGATGAGACTACCTGGGATTTAAATGTATTAAATGAGATTTTATGAATGATTTATTTTACATATAATAATGTCTTGTAGCAGATATTTAGAGCTCGACTTTAAATCTCAACAAAACTTGTGAGTGCAACCCATGGTGGATAGTTGGTGAGTTGGTACAGGGGGTGTAAGAGCAAGCCTTTGTGGGCCATGAATTG
The DNA here is from genome assembly GCF_030684315.1 of Stegostoma tigrinum. NCBI lineage: Eukaryota > Metazoa > Chordata > Chondrichthyes > Orectolobiformes > Stegostomatidae > Stegostoma > Stegostoma tigrinum. The sequence continues at coordinate 6,526,267 of NC_081375.1, read as the reverse complement.
GCTCTAAATTGGCAAAGGAACTTTGATAGGCCTTTGGGGATGTGTTGGGATGGCATGATTGGCATGAGTTGCCATGTACAGACATTGAGAATAGGTAAAGGGGGTGGTGTGAAAGCTGTGGACGAGACGACCCAATGTTTAACAAAACAACTGGAATGAAGCCCGAGAGAATTGAGGTGGCCCACCTCAGCACTTGGCAACACCAGTGAATCTGTGTCGAGGGGAGGCAGGCCCGGCTGCATCCTGCACCTGACCCAGAAGAAAGAGCCCACCTTTTGGAACATGTTTCCTGAGTTGGATGTGACAAGCCAAGAAATCTCCCAACTCCCGTCACCTGACCTGGAAGTGAAAGTTCAGGCCATTTGCTGCTGAATGTTTTAATAAATTTTGCAATCCAGTGAAATCTGCTGAACCTAATCTCATTTATTCTCAATCCTACAGACAAAGGGGGTGGCCATGGGAACCCGCATGGGCCCAAGCTATGCCTGCCTCTTTGTAGGTTACGTGGTACAGTCCCTCTTCTGCACCTACACAGGCCCCAAACCCCACCTCTTCCTCCGTTACATTGATGACTGTGTCGGCGCTGCCTCATGCTCCCATGAGGAGCTCAAACAGTTCATCCACTTCACCAACACCTTCCACCCCAACCTCAAGTTCACCTGGGCCATCTCCAACACATCCCTCACCTTCCTGGACCTCTCAGTCTCCATCTCAGCCAACCACGTACAAACCGATGTCCATTCCAAGCCCACCGACTTCCACAGCTACCTAGAATACACCTCCTCCCACTCACCTTCCTGCAAAAATTCCATCCCCTATTCCCAATTCCTTCGCCTCCGCCGCATCTGCTCCCAGGATGAGGCATTCCACTCCCGTACCTCCCAGATGTCCTCATTCTTCAAGGACCACAACTTTCCCCCCCTCGTAGTGGTCAAGAATGCCCTCGACCGTGTCTCCCACATTTCCCACAACTCATCCCTCACATCCCATTACCCGCAATAACCACCAAAAGAGAATCCCCCTTGTCCTCACATACCACCCGACCAACCTTCAGATCCAACGCATCACCCTCTGACACTTCCGCCATCTACAATCCAACACCACCACCCAAGCCATTTTTCCATCCTCACCCTTGTCTGCCTTCCGGTGAGACCACTCTCTCCGGGACTCCCTTGTCTGCTCCACACTCCCCTCCAACCCCACCATACCCAGCACCTTCCCCTGCAACCGCAGGAAGTGCTACACCTGCCCCCACACCTCCTCCCTCACCCCCATCCCAGGCTCCAAGATGACGTTCCACATCAAGCAGATGCACACCTGCATATCTGCCAATGTGGTATACTGCATCTGCTGTACCCGTTGTGGCCTCCTCTACATTGGAGAAACCAAACGGAGGCTTGAGGGCCACTTTGCAGAACACCTACGCTCGGTTCGCAATAAACAACTGCACCTCCCAGTCGCGAACCACTTTAACTCCCCCCTCCCAGTCCTCAGACGACATGTCCATCCTGGGCCTCCTGCAGTACCACAATGATGCCACCCGAAGATTGCAGGAACAGCAACTCATATTCCGCCTGGGAACCCTGCAGCCCAATGGTATCAATGTAGACTTCACCAGTTTCAAAATCTCCCCTTCCCCTACTGCATCCCAAAACCAGCCCAGCTTGAACCCACCTCCCTAACCTGTTCTTTCTCTTACCTATCCCCTTCTCCCACCTCAAGCCGCACCTCCATTTCCTACCTACTAACCTCATCCCGCCCCCTTGACCTGTCCGTCCTCCCCGGATTGGCCTATCCCCTCCCTACCTCCCCACCTATATTCTCCTCTCCACCTATCTTCTCCTCTCTCCATCTTCGGTCTGCCTCCCCCTCTCTCCCTATTTATTTCAGAACCCTCTCCCCATCCCACTTTTCTGCTGAAGGATCTAGGCCCGAAACGTCAGCTTTTGTGCTTCTGAGATGCTGCTTGGCCTGCTGTGTTCATCCAGCTCCACACTTTGTTATTACGGATTCTCCAGCATCAGCAGTTCCCATTGTTTCATCTCTTTTTTTCTCATATTACTTTCTAATAAGCTCAGTAGTATTGTCACCTGACACGCAGAGTGTGTTAGAGTACAGTTTTTCAAGGAAACCAGAAAAGCAGGTTGTATCTCAGAGAATTTCACTGAGTTTCCTGGAGGACAAGGGGTTTATTATGCATTCCCATCGTGCTGAGTTTCTAGAGAGAGAGAGTTTACTTCATGCCCATGAGGAAAAGGATGTCTGAAAATTCAAGTTATAACAGCCCAATTGTCAATGGAACAGTTATATAGCTATGGGGAATATCTAAAAATAAGTGAATAGCCTGACCTTTAATCAACCTGTCAAGAAACTGGCAACAAATTCCCAACTCTGTACTCGAGATTTCTATAGTCTTCCAATAAACTTTCTTTGATTTTTGTTTCTATAGCTTTCATTTAGATTTAGAGAAAAATAAATATTTCAGAGGCTTAACATTCAAAATGTCCAGTTAATGTTATTCACATCATCTCCATTGTTGTGAGTTTTATAATGATCTTCAGTGTCATAAAGCCAACTCAATATTACATCTACTCATTTGAATATCAGGGAGACTTAAAGCTGCTTTGGTCCTGTCATAAACTCAGGTGTCAGTCACCGACGCTATCCCTGCCATCTCTCTCAGACTGAACTAGGTATTTGTAATTTTGGCATTTTATTTGACTCTCAGTCCAAGTTCCACCCCATATTTCCTCTATTACTGAGACCACTTACTTCCATCTCTGTATAATCGTTCAACTGTGCCCCCATATTTCAGCTCCATCTGCTTTTGAAACCCTCATTCATACTTTTACTTAATTATTCCAATGCACTCCTGCACAAACCATTTTCCACTCTCATTAACTTGAGTTAATTCAAAACGTGACGACTTGCAATAATATGAATTTGGCCCCTTGAGCCAGTTCTGTGATTTGATGGAATTGTGGTTGATCTGATTGTGGTCTCTACATTCCTGTCCATTGACTATATCTTAACTTACACCAAGTCCCATTCACCTACTGTTCCTGTGCAAATTGACCTACTTTGGCTCCCTGTCTAACAACATTTCAATGTTAAAAATCTCACTCTCTTGTTTGCATTTGCTCCACATCTTTATTTTTCCTTGTTCCTGCCTGTCCATAACCTTCTCCATCCCCACAACCCACTGGGCCCCTGTGCTTATTCCTGGCCTTTGTGCACTCCTGATGTTCATCACCAGTATTGAAGGCTGTACCATCACCTATCTGGTCTCCAAGCTCATTATTCCCATGCTTAATGTCTCCCGCTCTCTACCTTTCACCTCCTTTAATATGCTCTTGACCAGGATTTTGGTCTGTATGATAATATTTCCCAAAGTGACCTGAGATCATTGACCCCGTTTTGTATCTTCAAATGTTTAAACATATTAAGGGTGCTACTGAAATTCAAATTGCTGTGAAGTTAATGGCCAGAAAACCACGTGAGTTTTGTTTAGGAGGTCTGACCCTCCTCACTCAATTTTCCTATCAGCTTGCCGAGTCAGCTTGGTGGCAGGATTGTGATGCAGTCGTGGAGGCAAATGAGAGAATGGTTCTGAGGCTAAACATCCAGAATTCAAAGGCTTCCTACCAGCCAGCCTGCTACCACACAACACACCTCCATCAAGACCTATAGCAAACCACTGGGCAATCTGGATCACTTCCTGTACCTTGAAGTCTCCTTCAGTAAAGGCAGACATTGACCATGAAATTTAACATTGCTTCCAGTGTGCCAGCACAGCCCGCGGCACTTTGAGGAATAGTGTTTAATAACAAAGATCTCAAATTCGACACAAGCTTATGGGCTACAGGAAAGCAGTTTTAGGAGTTCTCCTGTATACTTTGGAGTCATGGGCGACATACAAATCTATTGAGGAATATCACCAGCAATGGCTTTGTAAATCTCGGCAAATCCAAGAGCAGGGTAGATTTCCTGACTTCAGTGTCCCCTCTCAGGCCAACAGGAGGCACAGGTTACAGTCACTCAGTTGTGTTGGGCGGGCCACATCATCCATGCGCCTAACACAAGACTTCCAAAGCAAACTCTTTACTCCTAGCTTTGTCACAGCAACTAGTCACACAGAGGGCAGAGGAAATACTTCAAAGACATTTTTGAAACCTTCCTGAATAATTGCAATATCCCCATCAATTCATGGGAATCTCTAGCTCGAGGCTGCCCAACCTGGAGAAGGAACATTTGCAAATATGAGTGCCCTTGACATGCTCAGATAGAGAACAAGTGCAAACAGCAGAAGGAGTGTGCAAAGTCCAGATCATTTCACTGAGCTGCTTCAGCAAACAGCCCCTCACTCCCCACTGGGCAGGAATGTAATCCAACATCAGCCTCATTTAAACTTCAGCCACTTCAGAACCCACAACACCAGGCTGTAAGAAATTCTTCTTGATCCTGAGTGACTGTCTGCGAAGAAGATGATAACACCAACTGTTTGAGTTCAATCCTTGTCCCGATGGGTTGCTCATGGAGAGTTACTTTCCTTTAAGGTGTTGGAGTGGGTGTGTAGCTCAGGTTGGCTCACTAACAAACTTACTTTCCTCACCTGCCCCACATCTGATGTAGAGTGGTGCCCTCCAACTTCATTACCAATTGCTTCTCTCTCAAGATCTAATATCGGCCTTTTTTGAGACTCCTTGTGGGATTTTCTCAAGGGCTCGTCTTCGATTTCAGGGATTATATTTTGATTTACGGGGGCTTATCTTTCATTCTCAATAACTCTTTCACAGGATGATGTTGTCAAGTAGTAGCCTGACCGTGTGTATTTGTATTGTTTTTAGTGTTTCTTCATTTGTTATATAAAATAGTACAACCTAAATCTTTTAGGTTGGAAACTATAAATGTTTTGTTACTTATTATCTACAGGTCTCCTGTGCTACAATCCCAAAACGAAAACTCCAAGTACGTGACACATGGTGATTTACCGGAAATTTAAAAAATAAAGTACAGAATTAAGATTTAAGTACCAGCTGAGAGGAAAATGAGGGAGGATTTATTGCTGTCATACAACAGGTTGTGAATGAAAATGGTAAATGTCGTTTGATTACAGCCAAGTGTTATAAAGTGGATGTTAACACCCTCCTCTCTGAGAGCTAACACTGAAACATCCAAGGAGTGCAACTCGCCCTATAATCTGTAAAAGGAGTGTGAAACGTGGTGTAACTTGCTTTTCAGTAACTTCTGGCGATTAATTAAAATAAATCCTAGACACTCCCTTTACAATCAACAAGAAACAATTTATTTATCTAACTCTAACAGTGAACAAATTAAATAAACTCTTAACAAACAGAATAAATCCCTTCTAACTACTAACTATTTATGAATACAACAATGTTCTATTGGTATGCTGTTCCAATAAATACAAATCACACTTATATTTAAAATAGGATTTAGTTTCTTGAAATTACAGCCAGGTTACGTGTTTTCAGGAATGGTTCTGTGCCTTCTCCATTGATTCTTCTGTCAGGAATATTAACTAATTGTGCGGTTGGTCTCATTGTTATTTAGATGGTCCATTCTCTAAGGCATAGAGGAGGCTGTGAGAGCCAGCAATTCTGTCTTGAGAGGTGAGGTCTGCTCGCTCCGGCGGATGGCAGCCAGCTCTGGGGCTTTGTCCAACTGCCCCCTTCTTCTTGTACCCTTGATGATGTATAAATATTTCTTACAATAGGATTGGTCCTATGTTGTCAAAACCATCAGATTTAAATTTAATACGTTTTTGGTATCTAAGTCCCTGGTTCAAATTGTTTGGCTAAATTCAAAAGCTTGTTGCCTTGGTAAAAACTGCAGCTTGGCCTGCCTACTATATGGCCTTTCAATAGAAATATTTCAATTTGGGTGCTCTCTGTGTACTTGCAAACTTTCAACTGCTGTTCGCAAACATCCATTTTAAATCTCTAAATACAGTAAAAGCGCATGATCTTTTAAAGGGACCACGCAATGCTTACCCCCTCCCCCAGCATTGTACAGATACCAAATTCTAACTTCCTGCCTTTCAATCCACAACTGCTCTCTCAATTTCGCAATACCTCCCCCGCTTAATAAAAAAAATGAACTATCATTATGAAACAATGTCTTCAAGGGTGGCACGGTGGCTCAGTGGTTAGCACTGCTGCCTCAGTGCCAGGGACCCGGGTTTGATTCCACCCTTGGGTGACTGTCTGCATGGAGTTTGCACATTACCCCTGTGTCTGCGTGGGTTTCCAGGGTCTGATGAAGGGTCTAGGCCCGAAACGTCGGCTTTTGTGCTCCTAAGATGCTGCTTGGCCTGCTGTGTTCATCCAGCTCCACACTTTGTTATCTCGGATTCTCCAGCATCTGCAGTTCTCATGATCTTTGATTTCAGGAATGTGTGACTTTTTGAAAGGACAGGCAGGCAGACAGGGTGGTGGGGCAGCTTTGTTGCCTCAGGATGAAATTAGTATGATAGTAAGAAATGATCTTCAATCGGAAGGTGCAGTACCTATATGAATGGAGTTAAGAAACAAAATGGGAAAAAAGACTGTGGTAGGAATGATCCACAGACTGCCTAACAGTGGCTATACGGTGGGACAGAGAATAAATCAGGAGGTAATGAGGGCATGTAGATAAGCAGTGCATTAATCATGGGTGATTTTCCTTTCCATATACATTGGGATAGTCAGCAAAGATAACCGTTAGGGAGAATTAATACAGTGTATCCAGGAACATTTCCTAGAAAAATATATCATCCAAGCAAGGATGAGGTTCATTTGGGTCATCTGATGAATAATGAGTCATGATAAATAAGTGATCTCAGAGTAAAAGATAACCCTTGGAAATGGTGATCATAACATGGTAGAATTTAGCATTCAGTTTGAGAGTTAGAAACTTGGGTCAGAAACAACTGTGCTAAGCTTAGGTAAGGGTAGTTACAAAGGAATGAGGATAGAGCTGGCTGGGTTGGACTGAAAAAGGAGATTTGTTCCTGGGATAGAGTTTCTGTTCAATGAAGAATGATTGGGGAAACTGGGCCTGTACCCGCTAGAGTTGTAAAAATGAGAGGTGATTCTATTGAAACCTACAAAATACTTAAAGGGATAGACAGTCAATGCTGTTAAGATGTACCCCTGGTTGGGAGTCTAGGTTCACAGGCCACAATTTCAAAATCAGCCATTGAACACCAAGATCGGAATGCATTTCCTTATATTCAACGAATTATGAATCTTTGGAACTCTCTACTTCAGAGTGCTGTGGTAGCTCATTCGTTGATATATTTAGTGGTGGTTGACAACTTTCTAAGTACCAATGACATAAAGAGACAATGACGTAGAGAGATATGAAGATAGTCTCGGGAAATGGATGATCAGCCATGATTGTACTGAATAGCAGAGCTGAATGGCCTCACTGTTTCTATCAAATATCTTTTGGAACACCTTGCCCCCTCATCAACCATCTTCGTTACCTCTTGAAAAGGTTCCACCAATTTAGTTAAACACAGTATTCCCTGAGGAAATCCAAGCAGGCTTTCCTTAAGTAACCCACATTCGTCCACATGATTATTAATTCTGTCCTGAAATACTATTTACAGAAGTTTCTCTGCCACTGAAGTTAAATTGACTGATTTGTAGGTTGCTGGGCTTATCTTTGCACACTGTTTTGAATAAGGGCATAATGTGTACAATTCTCCAGCTCCCAGTACCTGCCCGAGGCAAAGGAACAGCTAAGCCAGCTCTTTCATGTTTATACTGTGCAATTGTAACATGGTTGGCATTCACCAATAAAAGAACAAAACCAAAGAGATGTTCTGCCTATCACACAGGGACATAATGTGATAAATGAGGGATGCTAGCTATGTAGGCCACATGTCCCTAAGACAGGTGGATCATATCAAACAGCGTCAAAATGTCAGCTTTCCTGCTCCTAAGATGCCGCTTGGCCTGCTGTGTTCATCCAGCTCCACACCTTGTTATCTCACATTCTCCAGCATCGGCAGTTCCCATTATCTCTGACCCTATGGCTGTTCAGAATAAATAAGGTACTGATCACACCCAGTCAGCACGCACTTGCAAAACTCACAACAGTGTCTAACATTGAATGTGATTCAGTGATAGAAGTATTGACCAAATGTTGTCCACAATTTGCAAAGAATTTAGCTTTGTCACTTGGGCTGTCAGTGTGGGCAGGTGTATACTGGAAGAGACACATATTAATATTGCTCTTAGAATAGAATAGTGTAGCCTGGATTGTCGCATGTGCTCAATGAGTACAGTGAAAATTACAGCACCAAGGCGCAACTTCTTCAGTGACAAGATTTGTTACAGAAATGTCCAGCACAGAAAAGAGTTCGGGACAGCAGACCCACGCTGGCACTTAGTTTCTAGTCTGCTCTGAGCGTTGGCTCCATGCCATGCCAATGACACACTACTCCAAGAGGCCGGAGGGGGGCACCATGCCATGCTGGGAGCCCCCTGTGGGAGGGGATCACCACGCCACACAGGGAGGGGGCTGCTATGGGAGGCCGGGAGGCCCCTACAGGAAGGGGCTGCTACAGGAGGCCAGGGGGCCCGTACAGGAGGGGGCTGCTACGAGAGGCTGGGGGCCCCTACAGGAGGGGGCAACTGCGGGAGGCCAGGGGGCACGTACAGGAGGGGGCTGCTATGGGAGGCCAGGGGGTCCCTACAGGAGGGGCATGATGCAATAGGCCGGGGTGGGGGGTGGGCGCTGCTACAGTAGGCCAGGAGGCCCCTACAGGAGGGGGCTGCTACAGTAGACTGGGAGACCCCAACAGGAAGGGGCTGCTACAGGAGACCGGCGGGCCATTGCTCCAGTTCGGGAGGTTGATACAGGAGGCTGGTGCATACAGGCTGGGAATCGTCACTCACCATTGTTCGGAAATCATCGCCAAAGGCCAGGAATCGTTGCTTTGCAGACAGAAAAAAACATCTTCATGCACCGTCCCTGTGTTAGAGACATGCACATGCGCTGTCCCTGTGTTAGAAACATGGACATGCATTGTCCGTGTGTTAGAAACATGCACATGCACTGTCCATGTGTTAGAAACATGTCCATGCACTGTCCCTGTGTTAGAAACATGTCCATGCATTATCCCTGTGTTAGAAACATGTCCATGCACTGTCGCTGTGTTAGAAACATGTCCATGCACTGTCCCTGTATTAGAAACATGCACATGCACTATACCTGTGTTAGAAACATGTCTATGCACTGTCCCTGAGTTAGAAACATGCACATGCACTGTCCCTGTGTTAGAAACATGTCCATGCACTGTCCCTGTATTAGAAACATGCACATGCACTATCCCTGTGTTAGAAACATGTCCATGCACTGTCGCTGTGTTAGAAACCTGCACATGCACTGTCCCTGTGTTAGAAACCTGCACATGCACTGTCCCTGTGTTAGAAACATGCACATGCACTATCCCTGAGTAACTTAGAAAAATATTTGACAATCACTCACTGGTTAATTTATCAGGGCAATGCCGTCATCGATTCGGAAACAACCTTCCCGGTTTAAAATTTAAACATAACTTAACAGTTAACTGCCAGTCATGGTTAACTGGTACATTCTACATGGCAAAACCTCTACCAGAGTCTATTTGCCAAACTATCTCCGATCATAGTGCATCAGTGTGGATGTCCCTTTAATTTTGTATTTCTTTGAATTAGCCTGAAGAATGTAAGAAGAAAGTGTGTGCTTTGTTAGCAACACTGAAGTTCTATGCTATGAAACGAAACTTGGCTGAGTGATAAGAAACAGAATAATGGTTAAAGGATAAATTTTAGGTTGAAGGAATGTTTATAATTCAGTTACTCGGTATTTGTTAGAATACAGAACAGTGCAGCTCAGGAACAAGCCTGCCAGCCCACCTGAAACTAACCAGAACACCATTCTGAAATCTCATCTGCGTCCACATGGCCCATGGCCTTCCATTTCCAAACTAAATGCCTCTTAAATGTTGCTGTTGTGTCTCCTTCTACTACCTTCCCCGGCAGTGTGTTCCAGACACCTATCGTTCCAAGCCTCACACACCTCCTTTATATTTTTCCTTTCTCACCTGAGGCCTATGTCCCTAGTATGTGACATTTCCACCCTAGGGAAAAGACACTCACTATCCACCATATCTATGCCCTCATAATTGTATTTATTTCCATCAGGTTGCCCTTAGCCTCTGACGTTCCAGAGAAAACTATCTAAGTTTGTCCAAACTCTCCATATGGCAAATACACCCCAATCCAGGCAACATCCTGGGAAAGGGGTAGTAGGAACTGCAGATGCTGGAGAATCTGAGATAACAAGGTGTGGAGCTGGATGAACACAGCAGGCCAAGCAGCATCAGAGGACCAGGAAAGCTGATGTTTCAGGTCCCAACCCTGTGTTATCTCTTACTCCAGCATCAGCAGTTCTTACTCTCTCTGCCCCTATAATTGCCTGGATTATCTCTATTGCCCTTCTTAAACAAAGAAACAGTATTGGCTTTCTCCAGTCTCTGGGACCTCGCCTGTGGCTAAAGAGGCTACAAAGATCTACAAAAATTCCTAGAAGCATGGCATTCCAACCGGAACTCCATCAACAAACACATTGATTTGGAGCCAATCTACCATCTCCTGAGAAAAAGAACAGGAAATGACATCACCGATGCAGGAAATGACATCACCAACCCAAGGAAACCTAACTAGATAAATAGAAAGCGGGACATAACACCAGCGCTTCGTCAGAGGCTCACTGATGATGTTACCTAGAATGGTGACGAAACGTCTGAAAACTAACCTTCCAGTTCAGTGAGCAAACTCACATCCAGAACCTCAACTGAGCTACAAATCTTCTCAAAACTCGCTAACAAAGATCTCTGTCCAGTCCCCAGCAATCTCTCCCCCTGCCTCCATCAGTCTTCTGGCAAAGATCCCATCAGGTCCAGAGGACTTAGCTACCTTAATGTTTTTTAAGACACCAAACACCTCCTCCTTCTTAATATTGACATGCCTTCAACATACACCTCCCTAATCTTACTGTCACCCATGACCTTTTCCTTGGTGGATAATGATGCAAAGTATTCATTAAGGACCTCACCCACTTCCTCTGGCTCCATGCATAAATTCCTCCTTAATGATAGCACAAATTGCAGATGCTGGAGTCAGAGATAACACAGCGTGGAGCTGGAGGGACACAGCTAGCCAGGCAGCACCAGAGGAGCAAGAAAGCTGATGTTTCAAGTCAGGATTCCACCTTTGTCCTTGAGCAGATCTCCTGTTCCTTAGCTACCCTCCTGCTCCTAATATACATATAAAATGCCTTAGGGATAGTAGGAACTGCAGATGCTGGAGAATCTGAGATAACAAGGTGTAGAGCTGAATGAACACAGCAGGCCAGGCAGCATCAGAGGAGCAGGAAAGTTTACGTTTCAGGCCGGAACTGAAATTTCTGAAGAGCGGTGCCAACACGAAACGTCAGCTTTCCTGCTCCTCTGATGCTGCTTGGTCTGCTGTTTTCCTCAAGCTCTACACCTTGTTATTTAAAATGCCTCAGGATTCTCTTTCATCGTACTTGCCGAGGACATTTCATGGATCCTTTTAGCCTTCCTAGATCCTTGTTTAAGTTCTTTTCTGCTTCCTTTAAGTTCCTCAAGGGCTTTGTCTGATTTCAGTTTCACAAGTCTTTCACAATATCATTTTTCTTTTTGACTAAACTTTCAATATCTCTTGTCATCCTGGGTTCCCAAATCCTGCCCTCCTTATCTTTCATCCTCACAGGAACATCCCACCCTAGTCTAATTTCTCCAGTTCCTGCCTAATATTATAAACAATTAGATTCCCTCCATTTCATCACTTTAATCCAGGGCCCAATCTTATCCTTATCAATAACTATCTTAACACATGCCGAATTATGGTTACTGTTTCCAAAATGCTCCCCCACTGAGACTTCGATCACCTGGCTAGGCTCATTTCCCAATCCAAGGTCAAGTACAACCCCTTCCCTAGTTGGACTAATCACATATTGTTTCAATAAACCCTCCTGAATGCACCAAACAAATTCTGCTCCATCTAAGACCCTGGTACAAAGGGAACCCAGTCAATATTGGGGAAATTAAAATCATCCACTAATAATAACCCTGTTATCTTTATATCTTTTCATGGTCTATTTAATTATCTGTTCTGTAGTATAACCCGATCATTGTACCTTTCTTCTTCATATTTCTACACATATGACCTCACTGGATGAGCCCTCCAAGGTATCAGCTCTTAGGGTAGCTGTGACGTTCTCCTTAATCAATAACACAATTCCCCCACCCCTTTTATACCCTCTCTATCATGCCTGAAACATCTAGCTTTGTCATAGGAGACAGAGGGTAGCAATGGAAGGATGCTTTTCAGAATAGAGGTTTGGAACTAATGGTGCTTTCCAGGGATCAGTGCTGAGACCTCTGCTGTTCGTGACCCACGTAGATGGAAAATGTGGCTGGTCTAATTAATAAGTTTGTGGATGATACAAAGAATGGTGGAGTTGTGGATAGTGAGGAAGATTGTCAGAGGATACAGCTGGATATGGATCAGTTGGAGGCTTGGACAGAAAAATGGCAGGTGGGGTTTAATCCAAACAAATGTGAGGTGATGCATTTTCAAAGGCCAAGTACAGGTGGAAATTATACAGTGAATGGCAGAATCCTTAGAGGTATTGATATGCAGAGGGATCTGGGTGTGCAGGTCCACAGATCACTAAAGGTGGCAGTGCAGGTAGATAAGGCAGTAAAAAAGGCTTATGGCATGCTTGCCTTCATTGTAATGGGCACTGAGTTGAGTGTAAGGACAGATGAGTTATGCTGCAGCTTTATAGAACTTTAGTTAGGCCACACATGGGATATTGTGTACAGTTTTGGTCACCACATTACCAGAAAGATGTGGATGCTGTGGAGAGGGCATAGAGAAAGTTTACCAGGATGTTGCCTGGTATGGGGGATTTTAGCTCTGAAGAAAGGTTGGATAAACTGAGTTTATTTTCACTTGAACACAGGAGGTTAAGGGGCAACTTTTTAAGATCGTGAATGGCATGGATAGAGTGGAAACTATCAGGCTTTTTCCCAGGGTGGAGGGATCGGTTTCGAAGGGACTCAGGTTCAAGGTGCAAGGGGGAGTTTAAAAGAGATATGTGAGGCAGGTTTTTCACCCAAAGGGTTGTGAGTGCCTGGAACGTGCTGCCAGAGGAAGGGGTGGAAACAGATACAGTAGGAGCTTTCAAGAAACACCTGGACAAATACATGAACAGGAAGGGAATAGAGGGATATAGATCCTGTAAGTGAGGGCAGTTTTAATGTGGAAGGGCAAAAATGTGTTGGCACAGGCTTGGAAGGTCGAAGGGCCTGTCCCTGTGCTGTACTGTTTCTTGTTCTTAAACCAGTATGGACCATGACCTCTGGCTGCTCACCATCCCTCCCTGTACCCCCTTCAGAATATCCTGCACCCTGTCAGAGATTTCCAAGAGTTTTGCTTGTGTTCGTAGAAATGCCTATCTGTGTCCTTAACTATAGAGTCCCTCATACAGCTTGCCTATACATCAATTCTCCCTGCTGTCTAACAGTGACAATCATGGTGGTAGAGACCATTCCCCACCCAGCAGTTCCCAGTGTGGTATATCTGTTAGAGAGGGGAATAGTCACAGAGCACTCCTGCGTTACCTGCCTGCCTCTCCTGGTGGTTACTGAACTGTCTGGCTGAACCTTTGTCATGATCATATCCCTGAAACTTTAATCTATAAAATGTTCTGCCTCCTGATTACTTCTCAGGGAGTCCAAATGCTGCTCCAAACAATTTATGTGGTCTGAGAAGAGCTGCAGGTAGATACACTTCCTGCAGACATTGTTGTTGGGAACATTTGACTTCTCCCTGATTTCCCAAATCTCACAGGAGGAGCACCCCGCTCCACTAACTGGAGTGACTATTGGATTAAAGGAAAAGGAAAGACCTCACCTTGCTGTAACTCAATGCTTCCAGTCCTTCTCACCAAGGCCCAACACTCATCAAAGCCTGCACTTTGACCTCAACAAGAGCACTTTGGCTTCACTGCTGAGGCTCTGCAGTTTCGAAGCCACAAACAAGTTTTCTATCAGGCCCAGTCTCTTTCTTTTTTTGGCTTGAGGAGGAAGGAGGGAAGGACTGAAACATTTGACCTCTTGCCTTTCCCAATATGGTATTCATGAACAAGAAGTTGGTACACAGAGAACAATAGCAAAGTTTAGAGATGACACAAAACTTGGAACCTCTGGAGAAGAGTGAGAAAGAACATTGTAAAGTTGTTTGGGGGGATGCGGAATATCTGGCAACCAGAGTTCAATGCTAACAAGTGTGAAATGATGCATTTTGATAGAAGGAACATGGAGAGACAGGGATGTATTGTTAATGGTAGCACAGAATACAAGTGCAAGGGGCTTACACTAAACTCATGTAAGTCAGATTCCAGGGATGAGGAAGGTAGATTGAAGAATTTATGACTGTTTTCCTGAGAGTGAAGAAGGCTAAGGGGAGATATGATAGTTTACAAAATTGTGAGGGATCTGGACAGATTAGGTGGATAATGGTCCCACTTGTAGAAGTATCCGCAATGAGAGGGCTCAGATTGGAAAGTAAATTGCAAAACAATGCACTGTCTGGGAATGTGATGGAAGCATGTTCAAGCAATATATTCAGGCATTCTTCAAATAGAAACAGTGTGCAGTCTTATAGAGAAGAGGGAGAATCACACTGAGTCATACGGCTCATTCAGAAAGCTGATATCAACAAGATGGGCCAGATGGCCTCTTTCTGCACTGTAACAATTCAGAGGTTCTGGTATGTTCGGAGATTTTACATCAAGTTTTACATCAAGTTTTTCTCATTGATGTCGAGGCACATTTCTCAAAAGTGCTGGTTTTTGCGAGTTAACCCTACTTGCAAAACTTGACCAAGTTCCCGCTATTCAATACGTTCAGGATTATTCAATAATAGACAATAGACAATAGACAATACGCAATAGGTGCTGGAGTAGGCCATTCGGCCCTTCGAGCCAGCACCACCATTCAGTATGATCATGGCTGATCATCCACAATCAGTATCCTGTTCCTGCCTTATCCCCTTGATTCCACTATCTTTAAGAGCTCTATCCATCTCCTTCATGAAACTATCCAGAGACTTGGCCTCCACTGCCTCCTGGGGCAGAGCATTCCATATATCCACCACTCTCTGCGTGAAGAAGTTTTTCCTCAACTCTGTTCTAAATGGCCTACCTCTTATTTTTAAACTGTGTCCTCTGGTTCTGGACTCCCCCATCAACGGAAACATGCTTCCTGCCTCCAGATTGTCCAATCCCTTAATAATCTTATACGTCTCAATCAGATCCCCTCTCATCCTCCTAAACTCAAGCGTATACAAGCCCAGTCGCTCTAATCTTTCAACATAGTCCCGCCATTCCAGGAATTGACCTCGTGAACCTACGCTGCACTCCCTCAGTAGCAAGAATGTCCTTCCTCAAATTGGGAGTCCAGAACTGCACACAATACTCCAGGTGCGGTCTCACCAGGGCCCTGTACAGCTGCAGAAGGACGTCTTTGCTCCTTTACTCAATTCCTCTTGTTATGAAGGCCAGCATGCCATTAGCTTTCTTCACTGCCTGCTGTACCTGCATGCTTGCTTTCATTGACTGATGTACAAGAACACCTAGATCTCATTGTACTTCCCCTTTACCTAACTTGACTCCATTGAGATAGTAACCTGCCTTCCCGTTCTTGCCACCAATAGAGAGGAAAAGAAGAAACATTTCATCTTGATGTTGTCACATTATATTGATGCATGGAAGTTTCTACGGCTGCATCTATGCACTTCACAGGAAATTTAAGCCTAATTTCAGCAACATAATTTCAGCGCATTTTAGGCGTAAATGGAAACTCAATCCCAGGGCACTGTTAATGTTTGTGCAGGTGATGCAACCGTAAGTTGCCAGGCAACTGAGCCTCACCATCTGGTAAACATTATGTGTGACCTCCAATAATAGAAAGCAATTCTGGCAGGTAAAGCCAGGCTGATGGGGTAATTAATTAAGAATCCTTACAGGGATTGGGAGGCACTACTGCAAACTGAAAGAAAAAGCCTCATTTACATTAGTACACAGGCCAGACTGCATGATCAAAACATTACTGTCTTGTAAAAGGACAGCACACAATAACTAGGACAAAGTAGCCCATCTCGCAGCGCCCACCCAGGCAGGATCTCAGCATCATGGTGTGGTCAGAATCACTCAATTACACATCTTAACAAACCCCCTCACTATCCCCTACCCTCACCGTCTCCAGATCCTGTACAATATAAAAGAATCTAATATCATAACAATAAGTAACAATTGCCGTAAGAGTAGGAACAGAAACTCCATTTGTGTCTGGGTCTGAGCTTCACTGGGGCTGGGTCCATCTAGAGGAACAGGAGCTGAAATGAATTAGCCGTTATGGATCTGAACAGTCACGCCTTGTTTACACAAGCAGCCTTCAGTTCAAACAAAATCAAAAAGGGCCTAGAACAAGTAAATAAGGGGAAACTGTTTCCATTGGTCGAGTCATTAACCAGTGGACATGGTGTTTGGTAAAGGAATCAAACAGCAGGACCATGTGCTTTCTCTGATCCTCTAATCTGGACTGTGCTACCAAAGTGAATCGAATGCCAACTTTCAAAAGGAAACTTGATAAATACTTGAAGGGAAACACGATTCAGAGCTAAGGGTAAAAAGAAAGGGGGGTGTGATTAATTAGATAACTCTTTCAAAAAGCCAGCACAGACAGGATTGACCAATTGGTCCTCTTTTGCACTGTATTATAAAATAACTACTGGAACTGGTTCTCTGCTCCTCTCTCCTTGATTACAGTCACAACACTAAAATAGGCACAGACAATCCCCTAGAGATAATGGGAACTGCAGATGCTGGAGAATCCAAGATAATAAAATGTGAGGCCGGATGAACACAGCAGGCCCAGCAGCATCTCAGGAGCACAAAAGCTGACGTTTCGGGCCTAGACCCTTCATCAGAGAGCCAATTCCCTACATCCCTCTAACCTGCAGCAGGACTGCGAAGATTTAGCCTTAGCCACCAGTCTGGGCGCGTGAGCAGAGTTGGGTTTGATAATGAGTTAATAAGAAATGCTGATACTGGAGTCAGAGATAACACAGTATGGAGCTGGACGAACACAGCAGGCCAGGCAGCATCAGAGGAACAGGAAAGTTGACATTTCAGGTCAAGATAATGAAATGTGAGGGTGGATGAACGCAGCAGGCCCAGCAGCATCTCAGGAGCACAAAAGCTGACGTTTCCGGCCTAGACCCTTCATCAGAGAGGGGGATGGGGTGAGGGTTCTGGAATAAATAGGGAGAGAGGGGGAGGCGGACCGAAGATGGAGAGAAAAGAAGATAGGTGGAGGGGAGAGTATAGGTGGGGAGGTAGGGAGGGGATAGGTCAGTCCAGGGAAGACGGACAGGTCAAGGAGGTGGGATGAGGTTAGTAGGTAGGAGATGGAGGTGCGGCTTGGGGTGGGAGGAAGGGATGGGTGAGAGGGAGAACAGGTTAGGGAGGCAGAGACAGGTTGGACTGGTTTTGGGATGCAGTGGGTGGAGGGGAAGAGCTGGGCTGGTTGTGTGGTGCAGTGGGGGGAGGGGACGAACTGGGCTGGTTTAGGGATGCAGTTGGGGAAGGGGAGATTTTGAAACTGGTGAAGTCCACATTGATACCATTGGGCTGCAGGGTTCCCAGGCGGAATATGAGTTGCTGTTCCTGCAACCTTCGGGTGGCATCATTGTGGCACTGCAGGAGGCCCATGATGGACATGTCATCTAGAGAATAGGAGGGGGAGTGGAAATGGTTTGCGACTGGGAGGTGCAGTTGTTTATTGCGAACCGAGCGGTGGTGTTCTGCAAAGTGGTCCCCAAGCCTCCGCTTGGTTTCCCCAATGTAGAGGAAGCCACACCGGGTACAGTGGATGCAGTATACCACATTGGCAGATGTGCAGGTGAACCTCTGCTTAATGTGGAATGTCATCTTGGGGCCTGGGATAGGGGTGAGGGAGGAGGTGTGGGGGCAAGTGTAGCATTTCCTGCGGTTGCAGGGGAAGGTGCCGGGTGTGGTGGGGTTGGAGGGCAGTGTGGAGCGAACAAGGGAGTCACGGAGAGAGTGGTCTCTCCGGAAAGCAGACAGGGGTGGGGATGGAAAAATGTCTTGGGTGGTGGGGTCGGATTGTAGATGGCGGAAGTGTCGGAGGATGATGCGTTGTATCCGGAGGTTGGTAGGGTGGTGTGTGAGAACGAGGGGGATCCTCTTGGGGCGGTTGTGGCGGGGGCGGGGTGTGAGGGATGTGTCGCGGGAAATGCGGGAGACGCGGTCAAGGGCGTTCTCGACCACTGTGGGGGGAAAGTTGCGGTCCTTGAAGAACTTGGACATCTGGGATGTGCGGGAGTGGAATGCCTCATCGTGGGAGCAGATGCGGCGGAGGCGGAGGAATTGGGAATAGGGGATGGAATTTTTGCAGGAGGGTGGGTGGGAGGATACACCTCTGGAATACACCTCCTCCCACCCACCCCCCTGCAAATATTCCCAATTCTTCCGCCTCCACCACATCTGCTCCCACGATGAGGCATTCCACTCCCGCACATCCCAGATGTCCAAGTTCTTCAAGGACTGCAACTTTCCCCCCACAGTGGTCGAGAACGCCCTTGACCGGGTCTCCCGCATTTCCCGCAGCACATCCCTCACACCCCGCCCACGCCACAACCGCCCAAAGAGGATTCCCCTCGTTCTCACACACCACTCCACCAACCTCCGGATACATTTCATCATCCTCCGACACTTCCGCCATCTACAATCCGACCCCACCACCCAAGACATTTTTCCATCCCCACCCCTGTCTGCTTTCCGGAGAGACCACTCTCTCTGTGACTCCCTTGTTCGCTCCACACTGACCTCCAACCCTACCACACCCGGCACCTTCCCCTGCAACCGCAGGAAATGCTACACTTGCCCCCACATCTCCTCCCTCATCCCCATCCCAAGCCCCAAGATGACTTTCCACATTAAGCAGAGGTTCACCTGCATCTCTGCCAATGTGGTATACTGCGTCCACTGTACCCGGTGTGGCTTCCTCTACATTGGGGAAACCAAGCGGAGGCTTGGGGACCACTTTGCAGAACACCTCCACTCGGTTTGCAATAAACAACTGCACCTCCCAGTCGCAAACCATTTCCACTCCCCCTCCCATTCTTTAGATGACATGTCCATCATGGGCCTCCTGCAGTGCCACAATGATGCCACCCGAAGGTTGCAGGAACAGCAACTCATATTCCGCTTGGGAACCCTGCAGCCCAATGGTATCAATGTGGACTTCACCAGCTTCAAAATCTCCCCTTCCCCCACCGCATCCCTAAACCAGCCCAATTCATCCCCTCCCCCCACTGCACCACACAACCAGCCCAGCTCTTCCCCTCCACCCACTGCATCCCAAAACCAGTCCAACCTGTCTCTGCCTCCCTAACCTATTCTCCCTCTCACCCATTCCTTCCTCCCACCCCAAGCCGCACCTCCATCTCCTACCTACTAACCTCATCCCACCTCCTTGACCTGTCCGTCTTCCCTGCACTGACCTATCGCCTCCCTACCTCCCCACCTATACTCTCCTCTCCACCTATCTTCTTTTCTCTCCATCTTCGGTCCGCCTCCCCCTCTCTCCCTATTTATTCCAGAACCCTCACCCCATCCCCCTCTCTGATGAAGGGTCTAGGCCGGAAACGTCAGCTTTTGTGCTCCTGAGATGCTGCTGGGCCTGCTGTGTTCATCCAGCCTCACATTTTATTATCTTGGATTCTCCAGCATCTGCAGTTCCCATTATCACTGATACAATTTCAGGTCAAGATCCTTCTTCAGAAAATCAGCTGCTCCTCTGATGCTGCTTGGCCTGCTGTGTTCGTCCAGCTCCACACCGTGTTATCTCAGATTCCCAGGCAAGATTATTTATGCTGGAAACAACAAACACTGGCTATCACTGCGGGTCAGACAGCGTCCACGGAGCGAGAGCAAGCTCATGTTTCGAGTCTAGGTGACTCTGCATCAGAGCTGAAGTGAAGTGTGGAGGGGGCAGCTACAGTTTTTGAGGGAAGGGGCAGTGGGGATATTGGGTGTGTGGAGCTGGTGGAGGAAAGATTTTGATAGTTCTGATAAAGTGATCAGAACGTGAGAATGGCAGAATAATGCTGTGTCTCATGTCAGACTTCAAAGGACAGACAATCCAACTGGGATGGTGGCAGGGAGGGAGAGGACATGATGACAGAATGTAACAAGCTGAAAGGGAAGAAATGGGTACTGGTTTACAATGATTAATGCAGTGGGAATAATTGGGGATAAAGAGTAATTTGCTGCAATTGTGGAGAGTGTGATGAGCTTAGTGAGGTGATGTTGATTTTTATAATTATCTATGCTGTTTGTATGAGGATTTGAATTCCCTCAATAAAAAGCTGGTTTCAGTAAAACTGATAGTTTTGGATGAAGAATGAAAGGGCACAGATTTAAAGTAATTCATAAAGGAAGGAAAAGTGATTTGAGGAAGCTATTTTTCACAGAGAGTGAACTCTCACTGTCTGAGAGCATGATAGAGGCAGGTTTAATCAAGGCTTTCAAAAAGGGAATTAGATGGTTATGTGAAACTTAACAGTGTGCTGGGTCACTAGGAGAAGGCAGGGGAGAGGAACAAAGTGAGCTGCTTATTTGGAGAGCTGGCACAGACATTATAGGCCTTCTGGTCTCTCTCAGCACTGTAACATTTCTGTCATGTAATGATCGCCTTTCAGAAAAGCTATCACCCTTAACCACTCTGTGTCACTGACTTTGATCTTAGCCTCTACTTGTTTCAAACTACTCAAGATGGAGACCCATCACCACCTTGCTGAACCTCTAGAAATGGCCAATAAACACAAGCCTTGTTAGCGATGTCCATATCCTGAGAATAAACAAAAAAACTGGGTGGGAGTGAGTCACATTTGAATGAATAGTTCAAATGGAAGAGATTAGGTTTTAGAAATCAAATCCTTTGCCTGGTTGGTAATTCCAATTTTAATAACCTTTTGCTTGCAGAGAATTCACAGCAATGAATCAGGCCATTTGGCCCAATGGATTTTTGCCAGCATTTATGCTCTGAACATGTTTTCTGGCACCCCTCTTTGTTTAATCCTATCAGCATTTCATTCCAAAATAAAACAAAGAACTGTGGATGGTGGAAATCTGAAACAAACAGAAACTGCTGGAGAAACCCAGTAGCATCTGTGGGCAGATAGCAGAGTTAGCTCTGACGAAGAGTCATCATTGTTAACTCTGCTTTCTTCCCACAGATCTTGCCAGACTTGCTGAGTTTCTCCAGCAGTTTCTATTTTTGTTTCAGTGTTTCATGAAGTCCTTTCTCTCTCATCCTTTTAAACATATTCACCTTGACCTCGTCCTGTGGTTGTTCGACATTCTAATCATTCTCTGGGCAAAAACATTTCTCTTGAATCCAAGATAACAAGGTGTGGAGCTGGATGAACACAGCAGGCCAAACAGCATCAGAGGAGCAGGAAGGCTAACATTTCGGGCCTAGACCCTTGGTGAAGGGTGTAGGCCCGAAACGTCAGCTTTTGTGCTCCTCTGATGCTGCTTGGCCTGCTGTGTTCATCCAGCTCCACACCTTGTTATCTTGGATTCTCTAGCACCTGCAGCTCCTATCATCTCTTGAATTCATTTTTGGATTTACTAGTGATGATCTAACAACTATGACTTCCAGTTTTGAACTTCTCCACTGAAACATTTCTCTGTGTCCAATAAAACCGTCTCACCAATTTGAAAATCTGTCGTGTCACTGCCTCAGCTTTGAGCCCAGGTTGTTCAGTCTTCCCTCTCACCTCTGGCATCAGAAAAATCTGTTCTCAGGCACTGGAAATGTGACAAACTCTGCTTTATTGAGAGCATCAACAAAGCATGCCCTTGCATAAGATCAATCAGGCTTAATTTGAATTTATTTGCAGCAGGACTGGAGTTGCAACATAAACAGTCCTCCATTCAGGGACCTCTCAATCCTGTTTTGCGGTGCATGATGTCAATGTTGGCATGGCAACTCTTTTCAAAGCTTATCTGTGTTTCTGCTGCCTATAATCAACCTGGAGTCCCATTTTCTTTCAGACTAAAGTGCTGCACTGCACCTCATTAGCCTGACTGAAAGGGGAGTCATTTGTTTATACAGTGCAGAGAAAACAACAAGAATGAATGAACTCAATGATCAAGTATCAACATTAACAAACTCTCCCATTTACTTCAGAAGAATTTTGGAACATGTACTGATTATAATTGCTCAGTCTTTTTTTAAACTAGATTCTTTCAGCAGCAGAAGTTCGATTAAAGCTGATTGATTTTGTACAAATCTCTCAATTGATTTTCTGTCAGTGTGTTATAAAACATATTCTATTTTTAATACATTGTGAACAGTCTGTCGAAGTGGTCACGCTATCACAGGAAACCATCACTGGCAAAAGTCTGCAAAGTCAGAGAACAGGAGGCTGCTAAGCTCACTGACTCTCCCAGTTATCCATTTCCAAGTTTAAATGCGGCTCAGTTTACAGCTTTCAGCTCCTGTGAATCAACAGGCCTTTCTTGTGTCAATAGGGTACGTGAGGAACGTTTTGACAAAGTGTGGAGCTGGATGAACACAGGAGGCCAAGCTGACGGGCCCCTAGGCCCGAAACGTCAGCTTTTGTGCTCCTAAGATGCTGCTTGGCCTGCTGTGTTCATCCAACCCCACACTTTGTTATCTCGGATTCTCCAGCATCTGCAGGTCCCGTTATCTCTGAGCAACATTTTACCTGCTTCTGTAAATGGCCAAATCTGGCAGCCCATATATTATCACATTGACACATCTCAGTTGGAAAATTAAATCCGAAAACATGCAAATTGTTACCAAACTATAGCCTTTATTTATCAGCTCCCAAAACAAAAAGCAAAATACCAGGGATGCTGAAAATTTGAAAACCAAAGTAGGAAAATGTACAAAACGCAATTCAGAAACTTTCATAAGTAGATTAGATTTTATGGTTGGAATGTTCTGAAACCTCTCACAATGGGTTGGCAGGTGGGGTGACAGGCAGAATGGTATTGGAGGGCATTGAGAGGGATGCCAATCATCTTCGTATAGCCATGGATGTTGGGAATGCCATGTGACCTAATTGCCCAGGGAGCTGGTGACCTAGTAGTATTGTCACAGAGACACAAGTAACGTTCTGGGGACCAAGGGTTCAAGTCCTGCCATGCCAGGTGGTGGAATGTGAATTCAATTAAAATAAAATCTGGAGTTAGCAATCTATGAATGGCCGTGAATCCATTGTTCGGGGAAAACCCATCTGGCTCACTAATGCCCTTTAGGGAAGGCAATCTGCCATCCTTACCTGGTCTGGTCCACATGTGACTC
>NC_081375.1:6485249-6500249 GCF_030684315.1 Stegostoma tigrinum | reverse complement strand
TGAGATTGTGTGAAGATGAGTGTGTGCTAGTGTTGGGGTGATTGTGTGGGGGTTAAAGTTTAAGATTGTGGGAGTGGGTGTGTAGGGACGAGTGTGTAAAATTGTGGGAGTGAGAGTGTTGGGGGTGAGAATGTGAGAGCGTGGGAATGCAAGAGTCAGTGTGTGTGGGACTGTACCCCAGTGAGAGTCAGTGTGTGTTTGGGACTGTACCCAGTGAGAGTCAGTTTGAGTGGGACCTCTACATCAGTGAGAGTCAGTGTGTGTGTGTGTGGGACTGTACCCCAGTGAGAGTCAGCGTGTGTGTGTGGGACTGTACCCCAGTGAGAGTCAGCGTGTGTGGGACTGTACCCCAGTGAGAGTCAGTGTGTGTGGGACCTCTACATCAGTGACAGTCAGTGTGTGTGTGTGTGGGACTGTACCCCAGTGAGAGTCGGCGTGTGTGGGACTGTACCCCAGTGAGAGTCAGTGTGTGTGGGACTGTACCCCAGTGAGAGTCAGTGTGTGTGTGGGACCCCTACACCAGTGAGAGTCAGTGTGTGTGTGTGGGACTGTACCCCAGTGAGAGTCAGTTTGAGTGGGACACGTACCCCAGTGAGAGTCAGTGTCAGTGTGGGACTGTATCCCAGTGAGAGTCAGTGTGTGTGGGACTGTACCCCAGTGAGGGTCAGTGTGTGTGAGACTGTACCCTAGTGAGAGTCAGTGTGTGTGTGGGACCCCTACACCAGTGAGATTCAGTGTGTGTGTGTGGGACTGTACCCCAGTGAGAGTCAGTATGTGTGGGACTGTACCGCAGTCAGCGTCAGTGTGTGTGTTCGACTCTACAGCCGTCCATGCTCAATATTGAGTTATATAATTTTAGGGCCTGATCTCCCCCATGTCCTGTCCCCCTACCCCACACTCAGGCCTTGTTGTCACACAGCCTGGCATTACAAATGGCCTATTGTTAGCCACTAACAGTGTCCATTCACAGCTTTTTATCCTCCCAGCCAGATCATTATCGACTCCGTTTTCTGTCAACTGCTCTGCTCTCTCTCTGGCCTGTATCCCCACCTAACCACTACTCCTTAGCCTCTCCCCCCCAACCCCCATCCTATCTTCTCCATATAAACCGACATTTTCCTAGCTGTCATCAGTTCTGAGGAAGGGTCATCGGACCCGAAAGCTGCTGAGCTTTTCCAGCAATTGTTGCTTTAGTTCCTGGAAAATGCTAAGTGCTGATCACAAGGGCTGGATTTATTTCTGGGCTCACCTGTCATTTGGAATGTTCTTTGCTCACCGTTTAATGCATTGTTGGTGTCGGCTCAGGTTGAGTTTCTAATTTTGAAATTTCATGTCGTCTACAAATGATTTTTGGAATGCAAAATCAAAATACTGTGCATTTTGAAATCTGAAATAAAATGCAAAAATGCTGGAAATGCTCAGTAGGTTGTGCCGCATCTATAGAAAGAAACAGATATTTCAGGTTGGCGAATCTTCAGCAGAACTGAAGAAACATGGAATGTTAATGTGAACTGCAGATGCTGGAGAATCCAAGATAATAAAATGTGAAGCTGGATGAACACAGCAGGCCAAGCAACATCTCAGGAGCACAAATGCTGACGTTTCGGGCCTAGACCCTTCATCAGAGAGGGTCATCTGATGAAGGGTCTAGGCCCGAAACGTCAGCTTTCGTGCTCCTGAGATGCTGCTGGGCCTGCTCTGTTCATCCAGCCCCACATTTTATTATCTATGAAGAAAGATGGAAATGTGTTTGGCTCTGAGAAAGTGGGAGTGTGAGTTAATGGGTACGTATGATTGAACGGAGGAGAACCAGAGAATAAGTCTCTGAGGATGGCTTTTGTTCCATGAAGCCTTTCATCATTTAATTTCTCCTGCTGCTTTAACATTAAATGTGTGTCTCTAATGCTGCTGAACACTTAGTCCATTGTCTATAATCTATAGTTGGACCAGAAGCTGCTAGTTACAGGAAGTCATCTTTGAGTGTGACCTCCATTCTGGATAAAACATCAACTCTCACTCATTGTTGTAGTCCGTTGGTCAGAATTATTCTGGGTCTGAAAGAATTTCTCAGATTTGTTTTAATTTGCCATAAGGCTCAAAAACATCATAAAAAGTTTAAATGTCGGTGCAACCTGTGGAAAAAATCATAAGTCACATGACACCAGGTTATAGTCCAACAGATTTATTTGAAATTGCAAGCTTTCGGAGTATAGCCGCTTTGTCAGGTGAACCTGGAGCAGTGCTCCGAAAGCTTGTGATTTCAAGTGAACCTGTTGGACCTGGTGTCGCGTGATTTCTGGCTTTGTTTACTCCAGTCCAACAGCGGCACCTCCACATTGTGGAAATTCACACATTGCTGGTTTGATAAGCAGTGGAACTGGACTGGCTTTGCACATCCTGTTCCTGTGTTAGATTACTGGCAGAAACCGAAGCTGCAGAAAGTGGACAGCACAGCTGACTGCCTGGGAGTTCGGGTTTGTGTGCATCTTTAATGCCTGTTTCAGAGTAAATCCAAACCTAGCATATGAGACAGCTGTTATCTGGAGAGACTGCTGGATTCACACTCCACACTTTATATGCATATTGTACTATTACCATACCATACATAACTCTGGTACTCAACACATTAACACATAGGACATGCTCCTGTGCACCTCTGTGCAAGGGCAGAGAATCTGAAGAGTTTTATTCATTGAATTCTCTAATCTGGAGATTTGTGAATGCTCATTCTTAAGTATATTCAAGTCAGCAGTCAATACCGAGATATTCAACAACACTTATTTAAGGAAAAGATCTTGCTGAGCACTAGAGCAGGGTGATGAGGACAAATAGCCTCCTCCAGCTGCTTTATTTATAAAAATCATCTCATTGCGTTGACGTAATATTGGAGTAAATGGGAGGAAGTTTTGTCCATTGGGAATCTATACACTCAGGTTGAAAGCGGAAGGATTTCACAGAAATATTACAAAACAAAAGATGACACTGAGCCACACATTTAGATCAAATATTAGGTCAGAGGACCAAAACCTTGGTCAAGATCAAAAGTAGGTTTTAATTAGTGTTTTAAAAGAGAAAAGTGAGAGGTGGGGAATTTTAGGCAGGGAGTTCCAGACTGTGGGCTTAGGAAACTAAAGATTTGTTCACCAGTAGTGGATCACTTATAATTGGGAATGCACAAGAGACTGAATTTAGAGAAAGATAGATATCTCAGAGGGTCTTTTGGGGGAGATTACAGAGATAATAAGGGTAAGACCATGGAGGAATTTGAAAACATGGCTGAGAATTGTCAGTGTAAGACATCAATATTTGGAGCCAATAGAGGTCAGTAAGTGTGGGGTGATAGGGAACAGAACTTGCCTATTTATGACTTAAGATACAGGTCGCAGAAATTTGGATATCCTCAAGTTTACAGAGGGTAGAATATTGGAGGATGGCCATGACTGGCCAGGGTCAACAAGGCAAGGAGAGGAAAAAAATGAGAATCAGAGTCATCTGCTAAAGGAGGTTTCTGATGGGTGAGCAGCCGCAGGGGTTGGCACAGTGGCATAGTGGTTGGCACTGCTGCCTCACAGCACCAGGGACCCGGGTTCAATTCCAGCCTCGGGTGACTGTCTGTATAGAGTTTGCACATTCTCCCCGTGTCTGCGTGGGTTTCCTCCGGGTGCACTGGTTTCCTCCCACAGTCTAAAGATGTGCAGGGTAGGTGGATTGGCCATGCTAAATTGCCCGTAGTGTTCAGGGGTGTGTAGATTAGGTGGGTTATAGCGGGGTGGGCCTGGGTGGGATGCTTTGACGGAAAAATGTGATTACTTACTTTCATTTATGATTGTGCCTGTTGTTGTAAAGATGAGAGGTTATTCAGTAAGAGAGATAATAGGAACTGCAGATGCTGGAGAATCCGAGATAACAAGGTGTTGAGCTGGATGAACACAGCAGGCCAAGCAGGAAAGCTGACGTTTCGGGCCCAGACCCTTGACAAGCACCTCTGGAATGTTGTGCTAGAAACTCCAAGGCAGGCTGGCCCAGTTCACAGCACTCAGCCTGTGATCAATGATGGAAATATTACGTTGTCAATACTTCATCTGAGGAAACGTTTCAATATGGAATGACTGTCATGCTACACTTGGCCCAGGAAGGAATTATCTATGCAGGCACTGTTAGCTCAATATGGGACCATGCATGTTACATCAGGTGGACATGAGTGATTCCAACCCCTGTCCTGGTCATGACTGGTATTTCATAAACTTCACTGCATGGTCTCTGATGAATGTTACATCACGCATGCACTGTGCGTGTGAGAGTGTGTGAGTGTATGCGTGTGTGTGAGAGTGTGCGCACGTGTGTGTGTGAGTGTGTGCATGTGTAACAAGTGTGCATGTACACTACACTGTCACTGATCAATATTACACCTCACTACACTGTGTGTGTTCAATATTATACCCACCACACTGTCTCTGATCAATATTACACCTCACTACACTGTGTGTGTTCAATATTACTCCCACCACACTGTCTCTGATCAATATTACACCTCACTACACTGTGTCTGTTCAATATTACACCCACCACACTGTCTCTGATCAATATTATACCTCACTATAATATGTCTGTTCAATATTATACCCACCACACTGTCTCTGATCAATATTATACCTCACTATAATATGTCTGTTCAATATTATACCCACCACACTGTCTCTGATCAATACTGCCCCCTAGTCAGAAATCACTCGACACCAGGTTATGGTCCAGCAGGTTTATTTGAAAACACAAGCTTTCATAACCTCACTCCTTCTTCAGGTGTTAGTGAGAGAGTTGGTATCAGACGCAGAATTTATAAGTAGAAGATCAAAGGTTCACACCATTGATGAGGATGTACTAAACAAGCGTAAGATGCTGCTAAATCTTTAATCGGTAGAAGGTTTTATTTGATTAATATGTACATGTAAATCCCCAAAATCCTTTCAAGTCACTGTTCTGAGAGAACTAAGGGTTTTAGCAGTGTAAAGTAGGCGTGACGTTTTAGGTCAGACAATATATGTTAGGTGTGAGGCCTTGTTTAGGATCTGTTTGTGTTTTGGTTTGGAGTCAGACTGTTTTTATTTCTAAAGTAGGAATTTATTTAAAAGAAAACCCCATTGACTGACTGTTTATAAATTGTGTGCTCTTTGAACAAAATAGAATGTATTTGCAAATACAAATTCATCCCATAGTTTCACATGTCTGTATGTGTGTATGATGAGTGTGTGTGTGTCTCTGTGTGTGTGCAAGTGTGCGCGTGTATGTGTGTGTGCGTGTATGTGTGTGTGTGCATGTGTGCATGTGAGTGTGCGTGTGTGCGTGTGTGTGTGTGAATGTATATGACAGTGTGTGTGAGTGTGTGCATGTGTGTGAGAGTGTGCGCATGTGTGAGAGTGTATGTGTGAGTGTGTGCATGTGTGTTAGAGTGTGTGCGGGAGCGTTTGTGTGTGTGTGCATGTGTGTGAGAGTGTGTGTGCGTGTGTGAAAGTGTGTGTGTGTGTGTGTGTACGCATGTGTGTGAGTGTGCGAGAGTGTTTGTGTGTGTGTGCATGTGTGTGAGAGTGTGTGTGCATGTGTGAAAGTGTGTGTGTGTGCATGTGTGTGTGTGTGAAAGTGTGTGTGTATGTGCATGTGTGTGAGTGTGTGTGTGCGTGTGTGAAAGTGTGTGTGTGTGCATGTGTGTGAGAGTGTTTGTGTGAGTGTGCATGTGTGTGAGAGTGTGTGTGCGTGTGTGTGCATGTGTGTGTGTGTGTGTGTGTGTGTGCATGTGTGTGAGTGTGTGTGTGCGTGTGTGAAAGTGTGTGTGTGTGTGTGTGTGTGTGAGTTTGTGGGGGGTGGTGTTGCTTTAATGATCGACATTGTCTTAAAGAGGAATTTCATCGTGAGAATGTCTGTTGAAGACAGAGTCTGAAAGCAGACCAGTGCTGAAGCGATTAAATTCAGGGATTCACAAGAGGCCAGAAATGGATGAATGCAAAGGTTGGAGAGTGTAGGCCCGGAGAGATTACAAAACTTGAGTAGAGAAGACCACATAGGGACAGGGAGTCCTGGTAATGAGATGTCTTTATGAGAGACTCCCCGGTAGCATAATCATTTCTTTAATCATTAGTCCCTCCATCCGTCTCTCTGCAGGCTGCCATTGTGAATACTAATGGGCCCATTGTTCTCTGGCCTGTTTGAGTCAGGCCAAACACTCAGTGTCGTCTACAATGGTCTGTTATTGTAAGTATAAAACAGCACGGTTCCAAAGAAATGAGAGTTTGAAGAGCAGCCCACTTTAAGTCTCTCCAGGCTCTTACGTGTCAAGGGATAAGTGTATAAAACAAACTGAGTAGAGCCAGTCAGACACTGCGGGCCTTGAGAGTTTGCAATGGTGTAGTCTGATCAGGACTGATTCAGCACTGCACCTGCTACTGCCCAACATCTTTCACAACCGCTCACTGAGTGTTCTGGAGCCCTGCAGCATGGGTCTCTCACTGGGAGTCACGACAAGTCTGGGACAAGGTGGGCGCTCAATGTTCAATAAAATCCGAAGAACTGCAGATACCGTCAATCAGAAACAGAAACAGAAGTTGCTGGAAGTGCTGAGCAGGCCTGGCAGAACTCGTCCTGAGGAAGGGTCACCAGATCCAAAACGTTAACTCTGTTTTCTCCTCCACAGATGCTGCCAGACCTGCTGAGCTTTTCCAGCAACTTCTGTTTCTGTTGTTTTTGACAGCTCACATGAAAGAAAACTGCATTTGTAAAACCACTTTCCAAAAACATCCAAGGTCACAACATTATTCACAGGCAATAACATTACTTTGAAGTTGGTTGCGAACACATTGATAAAGTGGCAACCAAATTAATGAAAAACCTCCAACAAACATCAAACCGATAATGATTAGACGGTCAGTGTTTTCAGAAGCTGGTCGAGACATAAATGTTACACAGGGCACACAGGAGATCTCTCCTGCTCTGTTTTCAAATGGTTCCAGTATAAAGCTCACTCACTATCGACCCTCAACAGTGCGGAGCTCCCTCAGCACTGACCCTCCCACAGTGCAGCACTCCCTCAGCACTGACGCTCTGACAGTGCGGCACTCCCTCAGCACTGACCCTCCGGCAGTGCGGCGCTCCCTCAGCACTGATCCTCCGACAGTGTCCAATCCCTCGGTACTGACCCTCCGACAGTGCGGCACTCCCTCAGTGCTGACCCTCCGACAGTGCAGTGCTCCCTCAGCACTGACCCTCCGGCAGTGCGGCGCTCCCTCAGCACTGATCCTCCGACAGTGTCCAATCCCTCGGTACTGACCCTCCGACAGTGCGGCGCTCCCTCAGTGCTGACCCTCCAACAGTGCAGTGCTCCCTCAGCACTGACCCTCCGACAGTGCGGCGCTCCCTCAGCACCGACCTTCTGACAGTGCGGCTCTGCCTCAGTATTGACCCTCCGACAGTGAGGCACTCCCTCAGTGCTGACCCTCCGACAGTGCGGCGCTCCCTCAGCACCGACCTTCTGACAGTGCGGCGCTCCCTCAGTATTGACCCTCCGACAGTGAGGCACTCCTTCAGTACTGACTCTCCGACAGTGGCGGCGCTCCCTCAGCGCTGACCTTCCGAAAGTGCGGCGCTCCCTCAGTGCTGACCACCCAACAGTGCCCACTCCCTCAGCACTGACCCTCTGAGAGTGCAGCGCTCCCTCAGCACTGACCCTCCGACAGTGCGGCTCTCCCTCAGCACTGACCCTCCGACAGTGCGGCGCTCCCTCAGCACTGACCCTCCAACAGTGTGGCACTCCCTCAGCACTGACCCTCCGACAGTGCAGTGCTCTCTCAGTACTGACCCTCCGACAGTGCAGTACTCCTTCAGCACTGAACTCAGGACCTCATCTCTCCTACTAGTGGAAACATCGTATCTACGTTCACTCTGCCCAAGCTCCACAGTGTTCTTTGAGTTTCAATCAGATTCCCTCCTCATCCTTCTATAGTCCAACCCGTACAGACCCAATGTCCTCAACCACTCTTCATATGACAAGACCTTTCACCCCAGGATCATTCTTGTGAACATTGTCTGGATCCCCTGCAGCATTGTCACATCCTTCCTTCGACACAGAGCCTCACACTGCTCGCAGTATTTCAATTACGGTCTGACCAGAGCCTTATACAGCCTCAATAGTACATCTGTGTTGTTGTATTGTAGCCCTCTTGAAATGAAATCAAAAGTTGCATTTGCTTTCCCAACTGCCAACAGAAACTGCAAGTTAATCTGAAGGGGATCCTGGACTAAGACTCCTAAGTGCCTTTGTGCTCCAGATTTCCAAAATGTTTTAGAAAATATTCTATGTCTCTGTTCTTCCATGCATAACCTCATACTTTCCCACATTATATTCTATCTGCCACTTCTTTGCCCACTTTCCTAGCCTGTAGAAATCCTTCTGCAGTCTCCCCACTTCCTTATCACTCCCTGTCCCTCCACCTATCTTTGTGTCATCTGCAAACTTAGCAATAATGCTCCGAATTCTTTCATCCAGATCATTAATGTGTAATGTGGTCCCAATTCTGACCCCTGTGGAACTCCACTAGTCACTGGCTGCTATCCTGAAGAAGATCACTTTTTCCCTATTCTCTGCCTTCTGCCAGCTAACCAGTACACTGCCTCTAACACCATGGGTTCTGATCTTATTTTGCAGCCTCCTGTCAAAGGCTTTCTGGAAATCCAAATAGATCATGTCCACTGGCTCTCGTTTTGTCTAATTTACTCATTACCTCCTCAAATATTTGAACAGATTTGTCAGGCATGGCCCTTGAGGAAGTCAGATGAAAGAAATCCCGATTAGAAATTATACCATGTGGAAATTCATCATTGAGCAAACGGCAACAGAGACACCGGCTGTGAATCCCAACTGTTTAACCCAGCAAGAACATTACTACCATTTCTCATCAAACAGCAGCTGCAAATTCAAACAAAGATACAAGCTCAGTGCCTATGAAAATGCTGGTACATTAAACCAGATAGATCTTAATCCTTACCCTGTTAAATCAATACCATCTCCTTGCAGTTACACAGCGAGTGACCCTTACCCTGCTGAATAAGCACTGACCCTGTACAGTTACACAGCGAGTGACCCTTACCCCGCTGAATAAACACTGACCCTGTACAGTTACACAGCGAGTGACCCTTACCCTGCTGAATAAACACTGACCCGGTACAGTTACACAGCGAGTGACCCTTACCGCGCTGAATAAACACTGACCCTGTACAGTTACACAGCGAGTGACCCTTACCCTGCTGAATAAACACTGACCCTGTACAGTTACACAGCGAGTGACCCTTACCGCGCTGAATAAACACTGACCCTGTACAGTTACACAGCGAGTGACCCTTACCCTGCTGAATAAGCACTGACCCTGTACAGTTACACAGCGAGTGACCCTTACCCTGCTGAATAAACACTGACCCTGTACAGTTACACAGCGAGTGACCCTTACCCTGCTGAATAAACACTGACCCGGTACAGTTACACAGCGAGTGACCCTTACCGCGCTGAATAAACACTGACCCTGTACAGTTACACAGCGAGTGACCCTTACCCTGCTGAATAAACACTGACTCTGTACAGTTACACAGTGAGTGACCCTTACCCTGCTGAATAAACACTGACTCTGTATAGTTACACAGAGAGAGACCCTTACCCTGCTGAATAAGCACTGACCCTGTACAGTTACACAGCGAGTGACCCTTACCGCGCTGAATAAACACTGACTCTGTACAGTTACACAGAGAGAGACCCTTACCCTGCTGAATAAACACTGACTCTGTACAGTTACACAGAGAGAGACCCTTACCCTGCTGAATAAACACTGACCCTGTACAGTTACATGGGGAGAGACCCTTACCCCAAATAAACACTGACCGTGTACAGTTACACAGGCAGAGACCCTTACCCCAAATAAACACTGACCCTGTACAGTTACATGGGGAGAGACCCTTACTCCAAATAAACACTGACCCTGTACAGTTACACAGAGAGAGACCCTTACCCCAAATAAACACTGACCCTGTACAGCTACACAGTGAGAGTGTAAGCCCTGGGTTCAAATCCCATATGCTCCAGAAGAGTGTCAAAACATGTTTGGCCAGGTTGATTGAAAATATCTACGGTAACACTTGTCTGAGTGACACCATATCTCACCAGTTTTATGTGTCTCCCCTATCTCCAGAACTGTCTTCAGCCCACAGCCATCTGAGATATCTGTGTTCCTCCAATTTTCTACCCTCTTGACTTTCCCCAATTTCCATTGTTAACTGGGCCTCCAGTTGTCTGGGTCCTAAGATCTGGAATTCTTTCTCTGCAGCCATCCAATCCTCTACCTCACTTTCCTCACTAAAGCACACATTCAAGCCTCCTTTGTGACCAGGCCCTTTGACAGAGTGCAGAGATGAGAGATTCTAACGTCCAGCAAACTCATCACTGGCCTTACTGATCAATAAAGCAGAGATAATGGGAACTGCAGATGCTGGAGAATTCCAAGATAATAAAATGTGAGGCTGGATGAACACAGCAGGCCAAGCAGCATCTCAGGAGCACAAAGATGACATTCCACATTAAGCAGAGGTTCACCTGCACATCTGCCAATGTGGTATACTGCATCCACTGTAGCCGGTGCGGCTTCCTCTACATTGGGGAAACCAAGCGGAGGCTTGGGGACCGCTTTGCAGAACACCTCCGCTCAGTCCGCAACAAGCAACTGCACCTCCCAGTCGCAAACCATTTCCACTCCCCCTCCCATTCTCTAGATGACATGTCCATCATGGGCCTCCTGCACTGCCACAATGATGCCACCCGAAGGTTGCAGGAACAGCAACTCATATTCCGCCTGGGAATCCTGCAGCCATATGGTATCAATGTGGACTTCACCAGTTTCAAAATCTCCCCTTCTCCTACTGCATCCCTAAACCAGCCCAGTTCGTCCCCTCCCCCCACTGCACCACAGAACCAGCCCAGCTCTTCCCCCCCACCCACTGCATCCCAAAACCAGTCCAACCTGTCTCTGCCTCCCTAACCGGTTCTTCCCCTCACCCATCCCTTCCTCCCACCCCAAGCCGCACCCCCATCTACCTACTAACCTCATCCCACCTCCTTGACCTGTCCGTCTTCCCTGGACTGACCTATCCCCTCCCTACCTCCCCACCTACACTCTCTCCACCTATCTTCTTTACTCTCCATCTTCGGTCCGCCTCTCCCTCTCTCCCTATTTATTCCAGTTCCCTCCCCCCATCCCCCTCTCTGATGAAGGGTCTAGGCCCGAAACGTCAGCTTTTGTGCTCCTGAGATGCTGCTTGGCCTGCTGTGTTCATCCAGCCTCACATTTTATGATCAATAAAGCAGTTGGTTTCTGTTTGCAGAAGCTCTAAATCTGTGGAATTTCTATCCTTGGGGTACAAGACCCTGGGGAAACCCATTGCACTGCAGTTAACTTCCTGGTGAAAATTCGGTAGGCATTCCCGGAATTGATTAATTGATTTTTTTTGTCACGTACCATAATATGAGAAGTTTGTTTATGTGCGGTACGTGACCTCTCCAGCTGGCAAGCTATTGGGCAAGAACTCTTGTCATGTCCAATAAGAGGCAGCCCCAAAATCTCCTCCTGGCTCGTATCAAATTTCATTTTCCAACGCACCTGCGATGCACTTTGAGACATTTTATTCTGTTAAAATGTGCAGGCGATAAAATTATTGTTGCATGCATATCTGTGCCTGTACTTCTGCCATGTTCTGTCTGCACAGTTGCTGATATCTTTGCATATCTGTCTGTAGCTGATTATCTCTCCACTGTATCCAATTCTATTTTTGTGTGTATCAGTCTATGTCTGTCAATGCTCCACCAGCAATGTGTGTGCCCCATCTCACCGTCTGCTTCTGTGTGTATGTGCTGGAATTTTATTACTGAATTGGGTCATTCAAGTAGGGAAATTTCCTGTCTTGGCGGACCTGGTAAAGGGCTATAAATCTATGAACGGCTGCACCATATTGAGTTTTTGCTCTGCAGAGCAGAGCAGGGTCAGATTTGGCCCAGGCCTGTGGGTTCAGGAAGGAGACTGGAGTCAGGCATAGGAGTGGAGGGGCAGTGTGTGGCTATTTAGAGAGGTTACTTTGGTCCTAGTGACTTTGTCCCAGTTGTTTCAAAAAGTTAGCTTCCAGCCTTCCCTTATCGCAATATCCTCACAGCTCACCTACTCCCCATTGCCCCTCCATGCCAGGTATTCTCCCAAATCCTGTTATGTGTTGACCTCCATAGCCGTACAGAAATGAAAAATTAAATATCCAGGAGAATGTTGGCGATTGAGAACAAGGTGCATGAGTACATGGATCAGGGTGAAAGGTTCTGATGAGACTAGATTAGAGAATGGGAGTTTTCTGCTAAGCGCCATTAACATTGCACCAGTCAGATGGACAGAGAAAATCAACCTGTTTTTCAAAAAATTGTCGTTACAAAATATTCCTGAGAATTAAATAAATTCCCAGAGATGATTTCTGTTCCTTTCTATTGATTTCTTAATGTGTTAATCTTACTCTGCACATCTACTTCTGAAACACAGAAAGGACGATGTACAGGATATTGGGGAGGCCACTTTTGGAATGCTGCGTGCAGTCCCGGTCTCTCCGCTGTAGGGAGGATGTTGTGAAACTTGAAAAGGTTCAGTAAAGATTTACAGGGATGTTGCTGGGGTCAGAGGGTTTGAGCTACAGGAAGAGGCTGAATAGTCTGGGGCTATTTTCCCTGGAGTGTTGGAGGCTGAGGGGTGACCTTATAGAGGTTTATAAAATATGAGGTGCATGGACAGGGTGAAAAGCCAAGGTCTTTTTCATAGAGGAGCCTAAAACTAGAGGACATAGGTTTAAGGTGAGAGGAGAAAGATTTAAAAGGGACCTAAGGGGCAACTTTTTCACCCAGAGGGTGGTGCGTATGTGGAATGAGGAAGTGATGGAGGCTGGTACAACATTTAAGATGCAACTGGATGAGTACATGAATAGGAAACATTTAGGTCAAATGCTGGCAAATGGGATGAGTTCGGTCAAGGTGAACAAGTTGGACTTGTCTGTTTCAATGCTATGGAACGGTATAATTGTATGATTCTATGACTTCATAACTCTCACTCAATACTGAAAACAACTCATTCATGAAACTTATGTAAAGATTAAAATCTCTTGAAATGATCAATCTGCCAAAAACAAACCTCCATTCATTTATATGTTTTTTTCATTGAACAAACAATCTACCATAATGAATTGAAATTAAACACTCAGTAGTCAATAGCCTCATTAATGACAATTAATCCTTTAATAGCCTCTTAAAGCAATTGATTGAAATTTGAACTTAGCAACCTGCAGAGATAAGTAGGTTTGTGGTTTATGAAACTCAGCCAGGCATTCATAACTGTAATTGCAGCTCTTGCGAAATGTCAATAATAAAGTTAGTTGAAAGTTCAGGAACAGACAAAAATCTAAGCTGCAGCAGATGACCTGCCCATCAATATACTTCAGCAGTGTGTGTTTTGTTGAAAGCCTCTAACTGAGAGCTGCGGTGTAATTTTTCTGTTTATTGGGCTGGGCATTTATATAGCTTCAGATAATAACACTTAACAGACCTTACCTATTCATTAAGTGTGTTTACCACTCCTCCTAAATCTGAGTCTCCCGCACAATGCAGTAATGTCCTTTGAACAGTGAACAGTTGGCTCTGTTTAAACTCAGCATCCATCTCCAATGGCTTACTGAACTGCCTACCTCACAAAAATGGGATCAGATGCAATTAGCCTAGCACCTCCATATCCGGATCCTTCTCACCATTTTAAAGAGCTCCAGAATTATCCTGTCTCTGTGTCCTTTCTGTTTCTGCCTGTGTGTGTCACTTGTTTTTAT
The DNA here is from genome assembly GCF_030684315.1 of Stegostoma tigrinum. Taxonomy (NCBI): domain Eukaryota; kingdom Metazoa; phylum Chordata; class Chondrichthyes; order Orectolobiformes; family Stegostomatidae; genus Stegostoma; species Stegostoma tigrinum. Next base: position 6,486,326 of record NC_081375.1, on the reverse strand, counting down.
GCTACCCTCCTTCTTGTGCCTGTCTCTGTGTTTCTGTTGTTTCTCCTGCTGTCAGTGTGCGTCCATGTCTGTCTACACCCCTCTCTCCCTGTCTCTCTCTCTCTCTCCCTCTCCCTGTGTCTCTCTCTCTCTCCCTGTCTCTCTCTCTCTCTCTCTCTCTCTCTCTCCCTCTCCCTGTGTCTCTCTCTCTCTCCCTGTCTCTCTCTCTCTCTCTCTCTCTCCCTCTCCCTGTGTGTCTCTCTCTCTCCCTGTCTCTCTCTCTCTCCCTCTCCCTCTCCCTGTGTCTCTCTCTCTCTCCCCCTGTCTCTCTCTCTCTCTCTCTCTCCCTCTCTCTCCCTGTGTCTCTCTCTCTCTCCCTGTCTCTCTCTCTCTCCCTCTCCCTGTGTCTCTATCTCTCTCCCTGTCTCTCTCTCTCTCTCCCTGTCTCTCTCTCTCTCTCTCTCTCTCTCCCTGTCTCTCTCTCTCTCCCTCTCCCTGTCTCTCTCTCTCTCTCCCTCTCTCTGTGTCTCTCTCTCTCTCTCTCTCTCCCTGTCTCTCTCTCTCTCCCTCTCTCTGTCTCTCTCCCTCTCCCTGTCTCTCTCCCCCTCTCCCTGTCTGTCTCTCCCTCTCTCTGTCTCTCTCTCTCTCCCTGTCTCTCTCTCCCCCTCTCACTGTCTCCCCCTCTCTCTCTCTCCCACTCGCACTGTCTCTCCCTCTCCCTCTCTCCCTCTCTTTCTCTACGCCCGTAAGTCCCTGTGTCTGTGTCTCCATGCCTCCTTACCCCTCTGTATCTCTGCGTGCCTGTCCCCTTCTCCTCGGTGGAAGGTCATTGATTTTCATGTGTAAACATTAGTATTAAACTGGGAAAGAGTACAGTGCATTGTGGAGATTATGAGAGCTAGGACTGATATTAATTACAAAGTTGTGAACTTTTTAACTCTTACTTGACCACTGTAATACCCAAAAGCAAATTAAATACAATCAGTATTGGAGGGAAAAGCATCGTGGGTTTAATGTTTTTTGTCTTTACTAAATCTTTCTTGTGGATCAGTAAAACAGCCAAGGGAAATCTGAGGAGAATGCGGCACTTGGTTTAAT